>NC_064898.1:21297958-21598125 GCF_929443795.1 Astur gentilis
TGCTAACATGTAGGATATGTACCAAAACCCAAAATGTAATGGAGGAACTTAAACAGATAATGAAAGGGGTGGTTTCCTCCATTACCATTGTAAATGGTAGACATTGTTTTCCTCTTGATGTCTGAAGCATTACAAGAACAGTTATCTTTCTCTCACTCTACTTATTTCTGTTTATTTAACTTAGTTTATTTGATTCTTTCAAAAGAAGCACCTTCTTTCCTCTCATCTTCATTGTTTCATCTTTGTCTAGAAAGAAGGTCAGCACTATATATTGAGGAAAAAGAGGTGCTAACTCTTTAAGGAGGATTAAAGTAAGAAAATACAAAATGCTGCTTAAAATGGGTTCTGAATTCCCTTGTGTGGGGTGGAATGTTTACTGTCTGAACTGAGAGCATCTTTTTGGTGAGACCCAGGACACAGCAATGGAAGGTAAGTAGAAAAGAAAATTTTTCATTAGGGCAAGTGAAGATAGAAAGCACTAATGTACTAATCTCTCTCTCTCCTTTTGTGCAAGGGGGAGAACAAAAGGCAAGAATTGTGCAAGGTTAGCATCAACATGTTAATGGTTTGGCATTGATACTTTTTGGCACCATATCAGCATACCTGGAGGTCGTTTTGGGAGGCAAAGGCATTTCTGAGAAAGGCTGATGGACAATAAATGAGACTTCCCACAACAGCATCGTGGGAAGAGTGCATCTACCCAAAGAAACAGTCATCAGGGCACTAGAAAAAGAGCTAGAAGAGCTGAAAGACCATACGGTTGCGAGAAAACCAGTAGCAGAAGGATCAGTATGGTCAAAAGGAGGTGAATTGGCCCCAGGAATTTCTGAAAACATCCAAACTGGAGCTGGAGGAACAGAACAGAGAAGCTTGGCTCTGCTCTGCAGCCACAAACTGGACAGTGGATAGTTTCAACATTCAACAAACCAAAATCCTTTAGAAGCACATTTCAAAATTAAAGTTCTAGCATAAAAAATCAAAAGTACATTAACAAATACTGCTTCTTAAATTATGCATAAGACCAATGCTAGCATAAATTCTGTATCAAATTCTGTATCAAATACAGGAAAAGCAGCCTCGTGAACATGATAAATCAGATTCTTCTTTCAGCAAGAAAGTTTAGCTTGTGCCTTACTACATGACAAAATCACAAAGCTTCGTTATTCCTAATGCATCAGCAATAGTAAATTGCAATAGGTAAATATTTCCTGAATATTATATTAGATTTATGTTTCTTTTCTAATAAATGACACTGAAGAAAAAGGAGCCAACCATGAGAATTCCCAAGTGCATATTGAATCACTGGTCATTTCAACCTCAAAAGAATTTGAATTTCAACAAGAATTTTTAATTGAACCCCCTGGATTTTAGCTTATGATTTAATCTACCAAGTTGCTAAGGCAACCAATGATTATAGCTGCTGGGCAAAATTCACAGAATTGTTAATCAATCTTAATCTGGATACACTGCATCAGTAGTTTTTCACAGGAGAAACGGACAACGCTAAGAAAAAAACGGGGATTTAATCCTTAATTTACAACATACAATGACACTAGAATGGCAAATATGTTTTTTATAATAAACATCTATATTAGAAATACTATCTTTTAAAACCAGTTTTCCCAGTAGAGAGAAATCCTTCAGTGAGGTTTATATATCCCCCAGCAGTGCGTGTCTCAGAGACATGTAATCAATGAGCTTTTTAACGTGCTTGACTCTCCCTCTGCTCTGAAAGTGGGAGAATGGATTTACCCTAATCGAAGGTTGCAGTCATTATTCTAATATGGTTGTGTTAGAGGATAACCTTTGTATGGTGCTATTTTCAATCTGTGTACTATTTGCCTGGCCAACTACATAAAGTGTAATGGCCAGCCAAGGTGTGGTCAAGAACTTCTGCGACTCTGTTCTTTATCTTGTTTTCACCATGAGTATTAACTAATCACTTCGGATCTCTATGTCTATTCCAGGTTCCCCTTTAATTAGTAGACGGATGTAATTAGACTTAGCTACTACAGAGGGATGTTGTGAAATCAGCTAAGTTAGAAATTTTGTATTTTAAAAATATTCTTAACATCAAGTATTACGATTAGCTGATATATAGCATACTCATTTTAATGGCCACCAGTAGTTAGCCAGAAAATGTATTTTCTGTTTTATGGTCCCATTAAGTGTCGATAAATTTATGCATCCAGATTTAGCTAATTTAGCATTTATGAGAGTGCTTTCACTCTGGTTTAATCTAATTCGCTTTTAAAGAGAGCAACTAAACTCTTCTGAACATACCCACCTAGTGTCTTATTTCTGATGTATTTCTTGGAAAAACCTTAGCTATAGTACACAAAGGCAGTATTTTGCAAAAAAAATCAATGTAGTTATTCAATATATTTATTTACTATTCCTTGAACTGATATTTCTTGAACTGATATTTTTCATATGGTGACTGTTCTTCACATTCTTTTGCTCTTGTAATCTAGAGTATCTCTTGTTCACTTTGCTTTCCTCAACAGATTTAACCTAGAATACCCAATCTGCAAAAACAAAACAGGGACTAATACCTACAAACAAGTTACCACAAAGTAGCATCCTAGGTGAAGGAGTCAAAGGACCTAAGTTTCAAACAAATGCCTGTGCAAGACCATTTGGACTCCACTAGTTAAACAAGAAGGTTGCAGCTATACAACTGAGGAAGAATTTTCTTTGACAGCTGATAGGGAAAGCAAATTATATGGTCTTTTACCATGTCCTGGAATTAATGAAACTTTTTGATGGTAAACTAACCTACCACAACATTCAGAGATATGGTAGATCATTAACCTTTTTGATACTTAATAATCAATTAGTATTGTTTGTGGAAATAAGGATGTGGTCTTCCCCTGTACCACCTGAAACCAGAAGCCCTAATACTGCAAAAGCATACATGAATGTGAATCACTGATGAATTGTGAGAAGCCCTCATGATTATATTACATGAAATACTGACTATGATAAGGCCCCAAAAGAAAGGAAAAGAGAATTATGAAGATGTGTTTCACCTGGAATTGTACAACTAATTTACTTTTTGCTTCACGCTTTTTAAGATGTTGTCCAAAAGATACACTTTTTCCATTTAGGTCTGGAAATCAAAACTATTAGATAAAAGTTTTTGAAGGAAAGAGTAAATAAGGATGGAACTAAAACTGGTAACATGGAATTGTTACAACACAACTTTTTTATTCTTTTTGGTCTTCTCATTTGTCTTCCTCATAGTTTAATCTTCACAATAATTATTTGTACTCTCTCAGTGTTTATTACAAATTCCTCATTTGTTCCAGTCCTAGTCTCTTTCCATTTTATCTACTGTTTGTTCGTTTTTTTAAAAGACTTCTACCCTCCTCTGCACCTTGTGAGTGTTATGCATTACCTTCCTTTCTACCTTACAGTAGTTACTGTGTTAAAATGTATTTTCTAAATATCTCTCTGAAGAAACTTGCCTAGCTGTTTTAGCTAAAGGAAGCACATACTACACTGTAACAAGGAGAAAACTCTGGATTATTTTAAAAGGCTGAAGTTAAGAAACATATACAGACCTTCATTTTCTTAAAAAATAAGATTTTTAGGCTTCTTTGCAAACATATTATATAATACATACACATATACATTCACACATATATAAATATGACTGTCAACTATTTTTCAGTCTTCCTAAGGAAATTAAATAAGATAGAAAGCTTTGAACAAATGAAGGGATATCTGTCTGAAAGATGGAAATCAAATTGTGCATTCAGCTGAAAATTATGATACATTAGAAATTCTGATAAGTTATATGCAATGTCATGTACATAACACAGGATGCTACTTGAGCAGAATGTTTAAGAAGTCACAGCTGAAACAGTAGAAGGTGCTTCATCCTTTTTCCAAATCATTCACATAAATTAAATCTTAAAAAAGACCCTTACTTGGAATCCTCCAAAGGTTTTCCAACAGGACATTCCAGTTCTAAACCTCCTATCTATAAAAAATGAAAGGTAGCTGAACAAAACATATTACACGTACAGTTAAATCTCTTGTGCCATAATTTTTTTTTTTTCATCTAAAACACATCAGTAAAATGCCCTTTGCAACTCCATTTGACACCAGATGCCTAATTATAAAGGCACATTGTTTATGCAGTTTTGACAATATTCCAAGTAATGGACAATAACGTGGCATTTAGGCTGAACTCCCCATTGACTTTAATCAGGACTTCTGCCAAAATATAGATATGCCTAGTAACATGCACACAATTATAACAAAGTATATTATTAAACACTTTGGGTTTGATGCTTGCATCACTTTGTGGTGGGTTGAACCTGGCTGTATATCAGGTGCCTACCAAAGCCTGTCTATCACTCCCCTCCTCAGCTGGACAGGGGAGAGAAAATAGAATCTAAGGCTTGTGGGTCATGATAAGGACAGGGACAGATCATTCACTAATTACCATCACAGGCAAAACAGACTCAGCTTGGGGAAATTTAATTTGTTACCAATCAAATCAGAGTAGGATAATGAGAGATAAACCCAAATGTTAAAACACCTTTCCCCAACCCCTCCATTCTTCCCAAGCTCAACTTCATTCCCTCCCCCCCCCCCCCCCCCCCCCCCACTACAGTGCAGGGGGATGGGGAATGGGGGTTTGGGTCACTTTAATCACACATTGTCCCTGCTGCTTCTTGCTCCTCAGGGGCAGGACTCCTCACTCGTCCCCTGCTCCAGCGTGGGGTCCCTCCCACAGGAGACAGTCCTCCACAAACTTCTCTATCATGGGTCCCTTCCCTGGGCTGCAGTCCTTCAGGCACAGCCTGCTCCAGCGTGGGTCCCCCGCGGGGTCACAAGTCCTGCCAGAAAACCTGCTCCAGCCTGGGCTCCTCTGTCTCCATGGGGCCACAGGTCCTGCCAGGAGCCTGCTCCAGCGTGGGCTTCCCACGGGGTCCCAGACTCCTTCGGGCATCCCCCTGCTCCGGCGTGGGGTCCTCTCTCCCTGGGCTGCAGGTGGAGATCTGCTCCCCCGTGGAGCTCCCTGGGCTGCAGGGGGACAGCCTGCCTCACCAGGGTCTTCATCCCCACGGGCTGCAGGGGAATCTCTGCTCCGGCGCCTGGAGCATCTCCTCCCCTCCTGCTGCACTGACCTGGGGGGCTGCGGGGCTGGGGCTCTCACATCTTCTCACTCCTCTCTCCAGCCACAATAACTGTTGCACAGTAACTTTTTCCCCTTCTTAAATATGTTCTCCCAGAGGTGCTACCACCATCACTGATGGGCTTGGCCTTGGCCAGCGGCGGGTATGTCTTGGAGCCGGCTGGCATTGGCTCTGTCGGACATGGGGGAAGCTTCTAGCAGCTTCTCACAGAAGCCACCCCTGTAGCCCCCACCCCTGCTACCAAAACCTTGCCACGCAAACCCAATACACACTTCTTATTGACCATCTTTCTTTCCCCATTCCAAAAAGACTTGCTCACATTTGACAAGAGTTATATTTTGCCTGGCTGATTCTCAAATTTCTCCTTACTGTGGTTAATTCAAAATGTCACGACAGATCAGGCATGTATAATTATTATCATATTAGGGGATTTTTTTAAAACAACAACAAATTATTTAGAAAGGTAAAGTCTATAAAAGATGACTCAGACAAATAGTCTATGAATGACATTTTATAAAGTACTTGTCAGAGTATAATCTCTACATCCTCTAATTAATTACAAGGTATGTTATAAATGTAGAAAGAAAAATTTTGTCAATTCCTTTGACTCTAAATATAAGAAGTTTTAATATATACAGTACTGTAAGTAGAACCAAGTATTATTCACAGAAGATTGGATCTTAGAAAGCCTTTCTGCACTAATTTAAATCCAGTCCTTTTTCATTTGCTGAGGGGTGGGTGGGTGAAGAGAGGGAAGGACTGTAACCAAGGACTGCAGCATAGCAGAGGAGCACAGAACTATGAATTGGTAATTCCAAGATTTGGATTCAAGCTACAGTGGAGTACACCATATGCGATATCCATTAGGGACTTTTATACACAGCCTTCCCACTGCCTGAACGTGTATCACCCTGACTTCAGAGCTGGCTGTCAGCACACCAGCTACCTCAGCTGGAAAACTTAAAAGACTGAAAAATTGAGCCATAACAATTTAAAACTCTATATATTCAAGTGCGTTCTCAAATACAGTAATTAATTATATTGCCCTATTATGTATGTGGATATTGAAGGCAAGAGACTTGTTCCACTTACCCTGGACTTAAAAAAGGCCAGAAATGGCACGTCTTGCCTCTCCCTTCCAAGCCATATTCTCTTTATCCTTTGGACTGTGGTGCTGGAAGGACACATGATGACTTACCCTTAAAAAGCCTCATAGACGTGCAGCATTAAACAGCTGAACATTTCCAAAACCAGGTTTAAACCTCAGTGACAAGATAAGTGAGTGTCTTTTGCCTTTTTTTTGGGGGGTGGGGGTGGGGTGGGGGGGGTGGGGGAGGGGTGGAATGTGTCTCACAAACATTAGCAAGTAACCCAACATATCCTACCAAGAATGGGAATGAAGTATTTATGTGGCAAAACTGCATATTTTGCCAAAATCAGCTATAGATGCTTCATTGCCCATCCTGAAAGAGTTTACTATTCTAGAGTTCACAGTACTCAGTGTGGAAATTGCCTGTACTTAAAGTGTGAAGGTAACTTTTATTCTATATCTATAAATCAAAACCAGGATTCAAAACTAAAAGGTTTGCTGCATGTATTCTCAGAAAGCTGTACATATTTTGTCACATATTCCCTGTAAACCTGTGTAAATAATGGATTATTCATTCAATAACCAAAGATAGAAATCAGGTCAGGCAGAGCTGAAATATTTCATTCAGTCCAATACAAAAGTTTTTATCTGGAAGGGGGAACATTCTTTCTTTTTGTATGTTTACTTTTGAATATTTTGTTCCATTTTGGAATGCCAGTTTAAAAAGACAAGTCCAAAATTATTTTGCACCTTTGGAATAAAAGGTTTTGACTTTTCCAAAAAAACTTACATTAAAAGTGTCAATACAAAACACTGTTATTTCTGATTTTTTTTTCTTCTCCTTTATACAGGTGAAATTATTTGTCGACTTGAAAGCTTTAAGGCAAGACTGAAGTAGCTTTTTGTGGCAATTTACTGTTAAAAATGTCACCATCTGTACTCATGGTAAACACTCCATGTAGTTAGATTCTTAGCTTTAAGCTATCATTTCTGACAACAAATATGCATGTGTGGATTTTTTTTTTTACTGAAAAGTGTAGTTTTGTTGCAGCCATGTAATTCAAAACCAAGAAAACCAAATCAGTTATTCCCCATATTTAAACATGATACAACTCCTTAAATGTCACAAAATGTTTATTAATTTCAGCAAACTGCTTCTAGAACAAGATAAAGTGTCAAATTGTATGGTAAAACCTACAAAAAGGTATCACCATCTTGTAGTATCAGCTTTTTTTTTGTTGTTTGGCTGGCTTTCTTGAAACTAGTAAACTGATAGGGAAAACCTTACAATTTTATTTGCTCTATAGCAGTAACTCTGGAGCAGGTGAAGTTGTGCATTAACTTGTGCGACCCCTAAGGTGACAGCAGAAAATTACCCCTTCCATTTATTTAGGGCTTTGAAGTCTACACTGAATTTAACAAGACTATTATCACTAGCTTTTACTAAATGAAATTAGTTAGCAACCAGACTACTTTCACTAAAATATGTTTTGTTTCTCTCAATCTCTGCATGATCTCATCAGTCAATGATGCAGAAAGGTAACAGGAATGTTCCAGATGCAATTCCTTCTCACTGATCTATTTGCTAGAAAAATGTTAAAGTTTTGTAAAGAGCATGATAAAAACACATCATAAAATTCACAAGTAAAGTTTCAAGTGATACACACACATAACACTTTGTTTTGATTATACATACAACGAGCTTATATCGCTGGTATAAAAACATACTGTAAAATAGCAGTGGATGTTCTTATGTATGAGTGAATTGTAAAGAACTGAAAACAATACATCATGTTTCCCTTCTATGAAGCATTTAAGACCATACTGCCACTCCTGCCAATATTAATTTTTTTGAGAACCTGGTAAACTGGAGGCATGTAATTATGGGAAAAGTCTGTCTTTTTACAGAGAAAATATTCTCGCAGTTTCAGTTACCATAAGACCTTTGAGTCCAAGAATGACAAATAAAACAAATAAAACAAAATCTTTTTTCTTTTTAAACAACTTGCAACTTTTAAGTCCATCTCACAGTTTAGTGTGCCTAATTCGCCTCTTAAGAAGGAATTTCAAACACTGCAGCTGTTTTTTTTTTTCCTTCTGCAGATTCCAGAAATTATCACTGAGCTAGCAGATTTCTGGAGTTTCCAATCCGCATAACCTTGAAAAGGTTATATACGACAGGTTATTACATCCTATTAAACAGAGACCTGTTTCATCAGAGAGAGACCTATGGGACAGCAACATGCATTGTGCTCTACAGCTTAACTTAAAACCTTACTAAATTATAATTTCCTATCCATCTGCACAGTTGCATATGATTCATATGTTCTGCCTTTTTAATCTCCTATCTGAAAGGACCTGATTTTTCATGTTGTCTCATGAGAACATGAATTTCCAGATTTCAAACAAATAGACCCATAAGCAGCAGAATAAACAAGGCTTCCCTTCTTCTGGCTTTGAGTTGTGTTGTTAAATTCTGATGTCTAATAAGCTGTTAGCTCCAATAGAAGCTTCTGCTGCAGTGGAAATTTCACACTCTCTCTCTTTATCTGTCACTCTGCCACCTCTCATACTTACCTGCATTGATTCACTGGTATCTAATACCAGATGAGTTCATGCTGTATCTTTCCTCTGTTTAGTTACCTATTTTTATGGAAGTCATAGGAATTTCTTTTCAACTACTGACCTCTTTCAGATTTGATTGAAGATGACCAAAGGGGAAGAAAATCAGAGAAGGGGGCAAAAGTAAACATTTTGCTTAGTGAATTCAGTCACTACTGGTCTTAAAAGATTTCTCCACAAAGCTATAAGCCATCTCTAAAACATTCAGTTAATTAAGTATGAGTAATTTATATTTCCCTTTCCATTGTAGATATGTATATTTTTCAAAATTACATTTTATCATCTGCCTATTCTTCCAGATCTGTTTAATTCATCTGAAATGCCTTACAGCTTTATCTTGTTTTCACTATCCAGAGTAATTGTATGCCATCTGCAAATTGCTCTGTGCCTGTCTAGATATTTCCCTCATAAATAATTACAATATTTGTATTTCTATAGCTCAGTCTAGGACAGATTTCAAAATGTGTATAGACTTTCACCAGTCCAGGTTGTCTCAGAATAACCTTAGCTTCCCTTTGCCATATTGCAAATAGTCCATTCATTTTTCTCAATTGTTTTTATCACTTACATTCTAATCTTCCCTAGCATTTTATTTTCAGAAATATTTTCTTTCCTTAGTGGCTCAGAGTGATGGGACTTTGACAAAGTTATTTAGTAAGTACAAATAAATGACTTCAGCCTCTTTTCCATTTATTACTAATTTACTGACACTATCAGAGATTCCATTAAGTTAAAAGAAACCTGTTTTTCCTTTACAGAAGCTATTCCTATTTGTTCCAATCCCATTATATTTATCTCATTAAAAGTGTCTGGCACAGATTTTCTGATGTGTAATTCCCAGGATCATCCCTAGTGTTTCTTAAAAGGCAGATAAACATTTGCTGCCATCCAGTTCTCTGAATGCAACAGCTGTGATACTGCACATTTTTATTAACTACCCATCAGCCATCTTATTCTATATAATTAATACTCCCTGTAAAAGAGAAAGAATTTTGTCTACTTTTTTCCTCTGCAAATATACAATACCACCAACTCTCAAAAATCCAGAGTTAAATCACCCCAACTGCAAATTTACTTTTATCTCTGGAAAACAGACTGTACCAAGCAGATACAGTTCTTTGCTTCTAGGACCAGTTTTTTTCCCTGATGCACATCTACAGATCTGGGAGCTCTGAGGACAGTGGTTTGGACCCCTGCAACCCTCCCAAATCTGCAAAAGAGGTGCTGACACTGATAGTCCAAGGCTAAGCAAAGACAAGGAGGATAAGTGGGTGGTAGATTCCTACTCTATGACCTTAACACTTCAGAAAAATAGATGAAGCTGGATGAAATACAGCACGAATACACAGAGTCAACATCGTCTAGCACTGCACCTACACTAATTAGTCCTTTAGCAATGTTAGCAATGCAAAACACCGTTGTCCAATGCCCCCAGCACTTTTAGCAAGTGAATCTTCTCCTTCCCCGCAGTCAAACAGATGCCAGAGGAGTCATTGAGGAGACCGCAGGTCTTACAGGGAAAGGGAAGCCAGGAAAGTCACTGCCTGCCCAAGCAAACAGGCAATTCTGGGGGAAGAGAAAGCATTTTCAGAGTATAAAGGACTATTTGCAAATTCTGCATTTTGACATTGCGTAAAGCGTTGCCTTAATGGATTTTGGGTTTATATAGCAAATTGTTAACTTATTTCTTCTTAAGATCTTATCACAGGTTCAAATGCCACTGCAGTCCCCAAGACATTGCCAGAGAACAGAATTACAGTACACCACGATGCCCTCCACTAGTGCTCCCAGAAGGTAGAGAGTGTTAGAACACTAAACCTGCTACTAAATAATAACTATAATCCACTGATAAATAAAATTATGGAGAATTTGGCTTAGACCATCTACCTATCATAGGTCTTCAATATCACACCTAGTAGGCCAACAAACATAGGCAGAGTTTGTGAGAAAAGAGGTGGAGATGGGTGTCCCTGTGAACAAAGGGTCCCTACAGAGATGTGCCAAACATTGTTATACTGCATCTCAAGCCTCTTAACGAAGCATTGACTCTACTGTAATTAAGAAAACTCATTTATACTAACCATTATGATGAAAATTATGTTGAAAACCCCATCTAATTGAAAGTATAGTAACACTCATCAACTCAGTTCAACACATGTGGAGAATTAAATCCAGGACATTAACTAATTAACACATTAAGTAAGTGGTGGCATGTTAGTTAGGGGGTTAATTTCTACATTGGGCAATCATGGCAGATTCTTCCTGTGTAGGTCTCTTTAGTTAAAAAGGGACTCTATTCTCAGAACCATTTTCAATTAACACAAAGGTTTGTTTGGTGGGTTTTTTGGGTTTTTTTTTGTTTGTTGTTTTGTTTTTTTTTTTTTTTTTTCCAAAATGTCCATATTTGTCCATGTGTTTCTCACTCAGTGAGATGCAAAACATCAGTACACTGCTAATGGGGAAAAGCCAATAAGTGTAACAAGATAGCACTGGTCTATAATTCAGCCTTAAGATATGAACACCTCTAGCTAAAGAAATTACAAAAGGAATTGTACAATAGTTAAAAAGTAGATATAATTTGATTATAGTAGATAGATTAGAAGATGAAATTTGAATATATACAGGGATTCCTATTAATTTCTGCTCACTTGTATTGGTTTTAGCCTGGGCAACTCCATGGTATCACAGCATTTAAGCTTTTCTGTGTCTGTGTAGTGCTTAAGACAATGGAACCCTGCACTACAATCATAGCCCCTGGGTAATACTATAACCTAAATTATCATCATCATCATTCAGACTGAATTAAGAGGCTTGGAAAGAATATGCATCTAGGGAGGAATCTCCAGACCAGTCTTGCTTAGATCATTACTGATAGCTATAATGAGAAGGGCAGTGGAATATTTGCTTTGATGTATTCAGGGGGCTGGAAGGACTGCACTAATAACCTGGTCAATAATCTTGATGTAGCAAAGATAAGACAATCTGAGCTGTGCTACAGGAAGATGACTCCAAGAATGGATGAATTGCATCCTCTCCCACACCTCTCATTTTATTATCAGATGAGATTCTCAAAAAGAATTTAAAAGAGTTTGTGGCTTACAGTCCTTTGAAAATCAAAGGGAGCTGTATTCCTGCTTAAATTAGGCTGAAACCTACTTTTCCCAAAAGCTTGAATATAAAAGAATCCAGCTTTTCAAGATTATATATAAACACAACCATCATCCCCAGGTTTAGCAGTGTTTGGGAAAATTTTGTACTTAGCCACCCACATATGATCTTACTGAAGTCTGCAGAGAGTTCACCCACAGACGGATGTGACCCGCCGTGTTTGTGTCTAGAATGGTGGAGCAATACTAACAACCCCCAAATTTCAGTCAGACAAGTCCAGCAAAAATAATTTGGAGCCTGCTATTTTTGTTAAAGTTTCTTCCTCTGTAATCCCCAGTGGCAATGCAGTGAGCAGCTACTATATGGGCTCAGCCTCCTTTGAATATTAAATTACTGAAGTTCAGAAGAATTTAATTAGTATCTCACCTACTTACCATCTTCCAATGATGCCTCTGCTACAATTATGGTATTACATTATACGTAATTTCAGCTTAATTGAATAACTTGAGTAAAACCTGGGTTCCAATTGCCAGAATTATCTGTATTAAGACAGCTATAACTGAGTTAAAAACCAGAAAAGGTGAGATGATCTCTATGCATGCTGTGATACCAGGTTTATGGCAGATAGTCTAGTTTATTCACCCCTAATATTACCATACTGTCAAAAAAAAATGTTTAAATAACATTACAGACATACCAATGGTCTGGGTATGAGCAGTTAAAGAATTACAAAGTCAAATCAGGCTGTTAGCAAGATACAGACTCTAAAATATTTTCAGATATCCCCCTTATCTTTTTAACAGTTTGCTCCTCTTTCCCCCGACTGTGTATAACGATGCGCACTTCAACCACTGACTGCCAACCTCCATTCTCATGGTTTCTCACACTTAACGATTTGTAAAATATGTTTTTCTACAAAAATCTTGTACCAGAAGCAAGAAATGAAAAGTCAGACAATGAGAGTGAGACAGGAAAAGAACAATGGACAAAGCCAGGACTGCAAATTCCTCAGGCTGTTTCTCCACCCCGCTGCATTTCATGGAGCTCCAAACTGGCTCAGATCCCCCCTGGTTTAAGATAATGACCTGGCATAGGAACTCAGCTGCTGAGTCATTCCACTTCAGCAAGAAAGTATGAGAAGAAAAGGTGTGGTGCTAAAGTCAGTATATGAAAAGTTATAGGAAGTCATAGCTGTACCTTTCCAATGGCTCTATAGTCCAGTTGAGTAGATAGAGAGTTTCTAAGTAATTCTGCTCTGAAAGATCAATCTGTACTGGGAAACATATCTATCCTGTTTCTCTGCAGCTACACTGTAAAAAGAGTTCAACTGTGCAGCTCTCCAAATGAGGAAGATACACCCCCGAAGCACAGACACACACATCCTCCAAAGGCATAATGTGGAAATTCCCAGTATGTGAAGTGCTGAAGGAGAATAGGGGAAGCAAATTAAGTTTTCCAGAGGAATCCCAACACTTCACTTTTTCAATAGAAATAATAGGCCAACATATTGATTCTCTACTGCTTTGCTTAACACTTTGTCTACTGTACAGAAACATACTGATGTGATGCTCTGCCTGGTTGATCGTTGCCTTTATATATGTAGCTCTATTTCTTTATTAGTCTTTGAGGTGTAAGTATTTAGTAGCCCTTGTGGCCTAGTTTAAACTCCAAAATAGAGACAGGATTAAAATTCACTAATCTCAGTAACTTTAGGAGAATGTAGGTAAACAGTGCTTTCAGAAATGGAAACCTGTCTTGGGTATTTTAACAGATTGCTTGAGCTAGTTTTTCTGACATTACAGCTATTAGTGAAGTACAACCCTTGTCTGCACTTTACTATACTCATTCCCATTTGCCTTAAGTAAATACCAAATCTCCAAGTTACTGAAGAAAAAAAAAAAAAAGCCTTTTCAAAACAGAAGTAAAATTATGAACGTAATAATTAGGCAAATAATCAAATTTCAGTTGAAAACTCTAATTCAGTTCAGATCTGCTCAGTTTGCAGATTTGTTGTAAAACACTAAAGGAAACCAACTGCCTAACAACTGCTAAAGAAGAAACAGCAGCAATATGAACGGGAAATTGGACGCAAGTATGGTCTTCAGAGGTTGGTTGATGACATTAACACTCCTAGAGTGTTGTTAACTTTAAGCTATTTTGGCCAATTCCCAGTAGATAATATAAGCCTTTATACTCACATGCTATGTACTATCACTGAAAATTCTATTTCCCTGCTTGGCATTTGCACATCTACCTGATCAAAGACACAATTTGTGACACTGACTTCAAAGTAGAAATTTCTTTAGTTGTTGAAAACACCATTACTCTTTTCAGCCTTCCCAATGTCATGTTATCAATTATAATAATTTTACTAAGTCGATTATCAGGTTTAATGATTTTTTTATTTGGAAGCACAAACTTAAAACACTAAGGGCTGATTAATCCAGTGCAGCAAACTAGGCAGATGGATATTATAACTGTAGTGGAAGGGAGGCTTTGAAAAAAAAATAAAAATCAACTACATACTTTTTTTTGAGAATGCGGTCATTTCACATAACACATTTTAACTTAAAAAGATAAGTTCTAGCTCTTATGTATGTAAACGGTACGTTCTGTTCACATTTGGAAGATAACAGATGCAATTTGGTGTGCTTGAGTCTGTTGGTGGAAGAAATCAATTGCATCTACTGGGGTTCAGGGTTTCTGTAAGTCTTAGTAGAATAAGAGCTGGCCAGAGTACTGCCATTTCAGTGGGCAACTGTGATCCACTGGACTTGATAATGTTCAAGTGTATTTCATATTGCTTTTGCTTGTGGGTGAAGAAACCCCACCTTCCAGTAGTAAGAGAAATAACACAAGCTATTCATAAAGACCATGTATGACAAAGGGGAAACAGGGACAACCATGTCTCCTATTCTCTCAAAGCAGCCAAAATCAGCTACCTGGCACAAACTTGGTCTTCATGGGTGGCTTGTAGTGTGAACAAGATCCAGGTGTAGGTGTAGGAATGGATATAACAGAAGAGTAATGAAGAAATACCCAAAGGAGACATACAGGAATGGATCCTGAAGGTAATTCAGATTCAGAAAAAGTAACAAGAAAAAGGTACACTGATTAACTATAGAAAAGAAAAACAATAGCATGGTAATGGAAAAGACAGCAAGAAGTACCGTGGGAAATCAAGTTAGTAAACAGTGCAGATCTTAAAAAAGTCACCTGAGTCATCAAGCCTGCTGACTATTTTTTGACATTTTCCCCAATTGCATCAGCTTCAGTGGCAATATTGTCTTTAAAAGATTATTGGAAAGCAAGTAAGATGATCTGCTGAAGTAGATATGTTGAAGGGAACCAAATGGCAAAAGCATTTTCCATTTGAAAAAGCTTTCTGGGAAGTCTCAGCTAGCTATTGATACCAAGATGTTACACAATAATATTCTCTAAAACTCTTTAGACTAGATTCTTGAAGAGTTGGAAAACAATGGCCAGTTCAGAAAGATCTTTTTTGTTTTAAATGCCAAAATTCTGTTGGGTTTTTTCACAGTTCCACAGTCCACAATTACAGTAAGATGAAATAAGAGCCATGAGAAACAGGAGTTTAAAAAGGAAGCACTTGGAAACAAAGTGTGTATTAGCTTAAGCGCTTCTTAGTCAGGCTGCCAAGATACTCTTCCATAAGGCCTGACTAAACAGATTCTGTCCTCTACATCCCAGAGGCTGCATCCAAACAGAGCTTCTGGAACTGCAAACTTCTGCTTTGTACTTTTACATCTGATGCTGACAAAAGCCAGAACGTTTTTTGATGTGTCACATCATTGGATGTATAAACGTGTATATCTTCTACTGAGCAAGTGAATTATTCCTCAGTGAAAAGGTATTATGGCAGTTTAATGCTTCATTTAAAATGTAGAGTACATTCCCAAGTGTCAGTAGTAGCTGAAGTCTGACAGAAGGGCATTTCAGCTACTGAGCTTAGGGAAACAACTGGTGTTAAACCTGTCTGACATCTCTGAGAAAAAATCCCTCCTGTTACAGTCTGACTAATAATGCCAAGATGCTTTATTGCACTTTTCATCAGTAGGTCACAAAACACTTTGGAAAGGTGGCAAACATCATTACAGATACTTTACAAATATACTGATATTCCTGTACTCCTAGACTCGAAGAAAGGAACTGAGAGAACATACAAATCTTATGTTTGTAGCATCTAGTAATGATTCCATGGATTTATTGGACAGATTTCATTTATTTCAGCTGGGAAAAAAACCCCCACCTTTATAATACTACATTTCTCTCTGTTTATTTTATATTCTATCAGTATTTCATATGGCCAATACATCAAGGAAAAACCAGCTCAATGGATTACAGGGAAGTAAGAAGTAACTAGTATTATGCAAAACATTACCAAAAGACAAGGAGAAAAAGGGGTTCCTGGAATCTCATTTTCTTGATTATTTCTGGCCATGTCTCTCATTTATATTTGCAATATGTAAGACATTTTTTCCAAAAAATAAGACTGAGGAGCAAGACTATCCTTGAGGAGAAATGTACTATCTGAAAAGAATAAAAGATAAAGCAGCTAATTAATACTAATGGATAAAGCACCCAGTAGATCAAGAACAGAGAAAGTCTCCTGAAACTGCAATTCAGATTAACATTTGAAAAGACCTTCAATACCTAGGAGGCCCATATAAAGTAAACAGTGTCCACAGCCTGAAACTATTTTCAAATTCCTTTGAAAAGTCTTTTCTTTATTCTTCAGGCAAATCTAACAACATATAATGGGCTAGTAGATACTGTCACAATTTGCTTTGCTTGTGTCCATCAGAGGCCATCGTTTATTTTGCCAAAAAATAAAGGATTGCAATGCCTGAGGTTTACCTTAAGTTGCTGAGATTTCTCCAATTAAATCACCCACTGACAGAAGCAATTTTATTTGGTTTCTTTTTAATTGTGTCAGAAGCTAGAAAGATAACAAGATACTGTCTGCAACAACATAAATCATGTGGAAAGCCATCAATCAGAAATCCAAGGCAAAAAAATAAAGCACACAAAACAATGGACTTGGCTATAATAACAAAAACCAAACCCCAATCTTCATTAGTAACTATTCTTCACTGTAACATTCAAATTCTGCACCATTTTAGGACTTTCTTTAGAGTAAGACCAGGACTGCAAAAATGGAAGACACTCCTGCCCACATGAAACTGAGACACAAAATATTCTTCAGAATATTAATTTATAAGCTGCTTATTTTGCCTTGAAACATAATGAAATAAAATAAAAATTCAGAGCTACTGTTGCCACTTCTCCAAGAGCAAGAACAAGCAGAGGCACATTTGTGTGTTTCCTTTGTCTCTTTCTAATCTGATTGCATTTTTATATTAAAAAACATAGATTACAGATACAGATCTATGATATATGCTTATCTGCTATTACAGTAAGAGATAAGAGAAAAGCAGTACATGATTAAACATGTAACAAGTGTTGTAACTTAATGAAGCAACCTACTGAATATTCAGTGGAATTCACTAACGGATACAGACTGCAGTATGGGGCTTTGCCAATAACTGCATATTTAAAAGGAGAAGGGGAAAAAAAAAAAAAAAAAAAAAAAAAGACAACACCCCAACCCACAAAAGCTAGGAAGCTACCAGGGCAGCGATCAAAAGTATTACTATAAGATCATTGCTACTGGGCTGAGCCAGCCTGAGGCTAAAAAAATGCTTCATGCAGATTAGCTATACTTACGAAATGTAGTCAGTGTAAGCAAAGGAAAGGATGCAAGATTAAATTTTAGACAGCTTGCTAATATATCCATGCATACATTAATATGTCCTCTATATAACCCCAATTAATTTTGTAACTGCAAGAGAAAACTTCAGACTTCTGTTCCTGACATATAACAAAGCATCAGCCTCTCATAGTCCTCCACAGCTCTTAAGAGCCTCTGAAATGCAGCATCTTTGCTCTGGAAGAAAAGCCTGTGCGATGGCACTGTTTGTCACACCTGAACAACAGAAATGAAAACAAATTCAGCCTTATCTTGTTCTCTTTCCTATCTGAACTTCAGCTCTAACATAGGGTTCTTCCCTAGTAATAGGAATTAAGGATGTTCAGCAGCTCTGAAATAAATAGGGTTTCTTATCACAGTTAGATGATCCCCCCAAAAGCACTAGGAATTATATTTGCCCAGGAATATCAGCTATGGTAATGCTGAAAGCTGCAGCAACCAGCTTTTCCTGTGTAAATCTGGTTCCTTGGTAGCTAGAGGTAGTTACGATTACATGAGCAGAGGACTTTCCTGCAATTGCTCATTTAAAACAGCTACACAGGCCTGTTGAGTGTATTTTCTAACGTTGTTTTGCAGCTCTATGCAGCAACATCTTGAGTTAATCTACAGCTCACGCAATCCACTGCAACACCATGAGAGTCTTGGAGTTTGCTGTTTTCACAGTACCTGTGACCAGTGCATAACAGTATTTTATACAGAATTCCATAGTAAAAAAAAAAATAGTCCCCAAACTTTTTGAATTGAGAAATTGAACTGTTGCCTTTGGGGGGGGGGGGGGGGGGGTGTGGGGTGTGGCGGAGTATAGAATGTTTTGACCTTATTTATCCAAGTTATCTTTAGAACTCATTTTTTATTGAAGTTGATGTTAATTCATGAAATAAATAGCTCTTACCTAATCTACGTTTTTAGACACACAAAAAAATTACTCTTTATGACAGTTTCCAGGAAGCTCAGGCTAAGACATTTTTCACAGACTAATTAATCGTCTAGGCTCATCCTCAGAGCCTCTTTCTTTGTTAATTTGTCAGACAAGCAGGACAACCACAGCCTCACTGTAGTGAGGTCTGGCTCACGCTTAGACACGGTAGGCTTCGGAGATGATGAAAAAGCTGTTTCATTAAAGACAGAAAAAAGGGTGTGCCAGATTCCAGGAACCTTCCCAGGAATGACCTTCCTGCACACAGTTGTATAAAAAGAAGAGTGATAGGCACGCAAAGGACACTTTACACACTCATCAAAAGATGGAAGTTGGGAAAGAGAGAGATCTGGCTTGGAGCAGAAACAAAACATCTCTTCCCCACTAGATACAGAGAACGTCAAGTATGGGTAAGACAGGGGCTTTTGCCATCATCAGGGAAAAGAACAAATGGAATCAACGTGCTGTGGTGATGGGAGAAGCAAAGCTTCTTCTGAAAAGCAATTTGCACAAATGTTGATTCATGTATAACCTTAACTTTGGAGACCACTGAGCAAATGAATTACTCATTTGCTCCACGTGGAGATGTTTTTTCTCCTCTCTCCACTGGAAAGTCATTCCATAAATTCTGACTTTCTGTAAGCTGTCAGCAACCCTGCTAAGCTGCAGGGCAGCACCTTGGAACAAAAAGAGGAGGAGGAACATCCAGAGTGGCTCCTTCCCTTCTAGAAAGTGAGGCCATCAAAGAGGAGGCAACTGAAGAGGTTTTCTGAACTTCCTTGTTTAAAAATATCTTTTGCCAAGATAATAACAGTAAATTGACCTGGCTACTTGCTTTTGCACAGCTGCCATGGATGCTTACACTCAAAGCTTGCATTAAATTAGGAAATGGAGATGGAATAGCCTGGTACTTAAAATGTTCAGGCAACCAAGGAGATGCAAGATCCTTACATGGATTTTTACATTTAAGCTTATCTAAAGGAAGTGGAATATACTGAAAACAGAAAGAAATCTAACATCACAATAATACTAATAAGGTTAATTTAGAAGCCAGAGTTATCATTCGTTTAATGAGCACTGATTAGCTCTATTCCTAGGAGGAAGGGAAAGAGAGCGCGTTTAATTTAGAAACGGAACTCGCATGTCTGAATTTCAGGTATGGTTGTGTTGTATTCAGATTTCCCAACACACCGGGGATTCAGAAGGCTCCTAATTTCTAACAAGGCATTTTTTACTGAATTAGCACTTTCTAAGCCGTATAAGGAAAACCTCCACAGCATGTCACTGGAGCCTTAGAGCAGCAGATCAAAGGATTCTGAGCTTACTGCACCATCTAGTGTCAAACGAGGGAAAGTGCAAGAAAATTATTAAACTCTTTTCCTTACACCACATACTTTTTCCTTTAGCAGATTAATAAAACACAATTTCATCACCCCCCTAAGTAGCAAAGAACATTTATCATCTTAATATATTAAGTGTCTCTTTCACAAAATTTCTCAAATGGTAGCATTTTCCCAAATGTTAGTACAGCCACATAACTGAAAACTTCCTTTAAAGCTTCAATGCTTGATATTCAAGGTTGCTGAAGCTGTTGCAAATTTTATCTTTTCCACACTAAGTAGATCAACCTTTAACAGAAGTTTGCAACATTCTAAAATTAAGCATTTTCCAGAACTGAGTTGAGTGTACAGAAAATGCTATAGGAAGAAAAGTAGTAGAAAAGTGGAAAAGTAAGGTTCATGCAAGAAATTTACAAAAATAAAAATCACAGTGAAAAGAGGGTCTAGTTTTCAGTACAACTATTCTTGCTCATTATTATCTTCTGAAAGGAAGTAATCTGGCTAGTGTACACTAAATTTTAGGTACCTGAAAGATAACAAGACATGTCAGTATCAGAAAAACTATTCACATTCCTAAACAGTATTTATCATAATCAGTATCTGAGTATCTTAAAGAGATTTTCAGAATGGCTGAGGAGCAGATTTCTGATTATTCAGCACACAAAACTAGTATAAGGTTATTAGAGAAAATTGTCTTTATAAAAAAGAGTTCTGAAGGAACCAATAACAACAATTTCTACTAGGATATTTCTGGACTACATCAAACCACATAATCTGGGATATGAAATTACAGCCAAGTTCTTTAACAATCTGTACACAGCAACTTGATATGAAATTTAAGATGCATCTGTTCTATGCAACACGGTACCACGTCAGGCGTTTTGAATCACACATGTCTTCAAAAACGATGGGTTGAATCCTTCTATCCTGAGTGTTAGAAAGCCTTTCAAGAATCCCCGGAATGTTTTACTTGGAGGTGTACACAGGGTTATAGACAGGCCCACGGTTTCTCTGCCTAAACTTCAACCACCCACAAAACTTGTAACTGTAACGAGCACAGACTCGCATCAAGCTGTCAAGCTGGCTTACAGATGCACACCGAGATGTTCACTGGAAACTCGGGAGCACAGGCAGGGTGATGGTAGCAAACAGTCTACCTGTACTGACAGGGTATAACGCTTGTGACTTCTAGAGATGGCTGCGGGTACTGGTCAGTTATGGGGGCTGGAAACAAGCACCCTGGAGGGTGGTTTTCTGATTACACGATCTTTGCAGATTTCTTTCCAAGTTAATACAAGCGTATGGAAACAAGCAACTCTTTCCTCTGCCAAACACAAGTCACTTAGGAAAAGCGATGCGATTAAGATGGATATGTGGCTTGGCCTTGGGACAACACTTTGGTTCCAAAGCATCTTAACTAGATTATTTTTACGCTCAGACATTTTTCTTTTATGATACTATTTAAAAAAAAAAAAAAATTGGGCAAATCATCCTGTCTTCAGGGCATTTTGCAGCCACTACACGCAAAAGATCACCTCAACAATTCTTTGAGAGGTACACCCTGGTGCTGCAGACCCCGCCGTGAAATTCAGGCAGCGAAATGCAAAATCAGGCAGTGACTTAACCCCACGCAGCCAGCCAGCCACCCCCTGCTCACACAACTGTTTGCCGGGTGGGTGGCTGGGCACAGACTGTCCTAGTGACACACAGGAGGTGATATGATCCCTCTCTTGCTACAAGCAAACTTATGACTTCCATTTACACACATTTTCCCTTTGCACCAAATGCGCTGACCTGTATTTTGAAAACTGGGTCAGAACAAGTCAACCTTTCCAGTGCAAACAGCTCTCAGTGGAGTTTCCCAACAGCTTTATCCCACTGCAATTGTTGGTGTCTTCTCACTCCTAAGACTACAGTTGACAGGCTGTATTTGGACCTCAGCATTTATTATATATCCTCAGAGCAGGAGTCCAGCAGTTCCACCTCTCAATGCAAGGCAATGAACTATTTAAATTGGAGGCACACTTAACCAGCAAATCTTTAAACAACAGCATTTTACATTTCCCTAGGAAGGTATGCTATGGGTTGAGAGGCAGTATGCCTCAGACTTAGCCATTATTCAGTACAGCCATGTTTACACAATACTGCTGAGAAGAGAGCGGAGATCTTAATGATATCGGACTATAGGATGGAAAGTCTATAATGCAAGACAACAACCAATTCTGACTGGATTTTGGAGAGTTTGGAAAGCTATTTCTCGACTACATGGAAATCACCGTGACAAAAAGCCTCTGAAGAGGGATTTCAGTCAGTTCCCAGAAACAAAAGTGAATCCAAAACAAGTATTTCAGATCGGAAGGGCCGGTGCCACGAGCTGTAGCAGGTTTACTCCAGCCTCCTGAGCTAATTCTTTATTTAAGTTTAAAAGACAGGACATAGACTGCAGAAGAAAGCAAGCAGGAACTTCAAAGCCATCTGAAGAGACAAATTACTAAATTTAGATCAAGTGGCAGGCATGAGACACTATTAAGTGGCAGACTTGAAACACTGTTAATCTGAAGGAAAGAAGGGAAAGGGACAAAGAAATTCTCAGGCTGAGGAGAGAACTTGCAGAAGACACTGATTTCCAACAGGAAATACTATATAGCTTGTCTCCACCCATCACTTCAGAAACCAACAGCAGAAAACAATTTTCTTCCGTCACAAGAGCAAATTAGACTAAGAGCTCTTTTAAGGCAAATGTAAATACCTAGGAATACCCTTCACCTGACTTCAGAATAAGCTTTTCATCATCATTACTACATTATCAGTTTGGACCATCCAGCCCTACTTGAAAGGCTCCATCTGTGAAGCAAAATATCTGGTTTTGACTTTCATGAATAAGAAGCACCACTATAATCTTAATACTCAAGGAACCCTAGAGGAGCAGGGATATTTCCGTTCCAGGAAAGAAATTGCTTTGTTTGTGATTGTCCCCTGGGGTTACACAGAGGCCACTTGGAGGTAATCCCTTCCAAATAACTAAGTTGATCTACTTCAGCATAATAAGATATATCACTGCTTGATACTGATGGCTTCTGCAGTAGAAGTTAGGTAAGCAACCCAGAAAGCTGCTAAAACATGAAAAGACAAATGATACACAAGCTACACACAGGAACAACAAGAGCAGAGGACAAAGATTAATTCACATGGCTATTCCATGAAGGCTCAATGAACACCAGCTGCATTCACATCAATCTTTAATAATAAACATTTCCTTTCACTTGTAACAGGACTATAATCACTCTGCTAGGCAAGTGATGCCCATTTCACAGGCTTTGAGCACCAGAAGGAGCAAAGCCCATCTGCCTTGTTTGCTGCCTAGTTAATTGCTGGAATAAAACCATTATCCAGAACATCACCACCTCTAGTAAAAAATATTCTTCTTTTTCTCCCCTTCCCCTGCTAGTGGAATATAAAATAGGAAAACCATTATGCTCACCACTCCATCTATGCTCCTTTCATTACAGAACTTTTAGGAATATCTTCCAACTATTGCAGTCTTATTAAAGAGCAAATGTAATTTTCAGGAATGGGTTTCTTTTTGGTTAAAATACAGGTTCACCATGAAGATAAATATTTTTTTGCCCAGCAAGATACATAAGAGGACACCAGACATACATACAGAAAAACCTTGTATATCTTATAAGTAGTTGCCTTAGTTAACAGAGAGATGTCTCTACATCACTCTGAATTGCAGCAAAACCCAGAGAAAACAGCAAGTGCTTGAGTAGTAAGGATCTGAATAGTGGCAAATGAGCTCCCTTTTCAGGCAGAACTTATGACTTTGATATAGCTTTTTGAGAGATGCAATAACTAGGATCCCATCAGATGATTACATTTACAGTATTTTTTTTTTAAATTTCTGAACAAGGAGAATCAGGAAGAAAAGCGTGCCATTCCAAAATCACCATGATATTGAGACGATGAACCTGCATTATTCCTTTCTCAAATGTACAGAAAAACAGGCTCATTTGACAGGAACGATTTTTGCTCAAGCAAAAAGCTCACTCAAAGCAAAAAGCCCACATCTCAACAGAAAGCTTTGCCAACTATGCCATCACCTGTTACACTACAGCGAGCCTTAAAAACCCATCACATGACAATCAATCTGCATTGATACCTTTCAAACACCAGCTTGTCTGTTTGTACAGCAAAATAAGTTTCCAAAGCATTACACGCTATGTGTTTTCTTGTATTTGAGGACTAAAGCCACAGTGAATATCAATCCTACCTTCAAAGGAGAAATGTGTGACTGTAAGACATATCCATGGACATTCTCTATTTGAGACAAGTTCTTCTCTGACACATGAACAAGCTCTGGGCCTCTCACTTCGTGGGTTAATCGAGGCAAAGTATGATCATGTGGAGCGTCCTCATCTTGATAACGATATTTCTAGAGAAAAAAAAGATAGCAAGGAAGAACAAATAAGCTTTGAGGAGGCAATGCACATGTATGAATGTAAATATGGGATAACAGATAAAGTATCAGACATTAGATAACACAACTCTCAGACTTCCTAATCTGTTCTGGAGAGAATACATCTTTTTTTTTTTTTAAACTTCATCAAAGAGAGAAAATGTGGTATATCACACAGACACACAAAACTTTCACCCTCAGATAGACATCTGAGATGAACTACTGTCAAGGGCTGGTACAGAAAAAAAAAAAGACACACTGATCACCTGAACTGTAGCATCAGGTCACATTTCACATCCCCACATGAATAACTGCACTTCTATAGCCTTTCTCTGCAAAATATTTGAGTCATTTTCCATTTAGCACCACGTACTTTGATGCTGGAGAGCACACATGCGCTTCTACAGAGCCACGAGCAGGCAGGCAGAACATTACCCTCCAGTAAAGTTTTCTCCTTACCCTGAACACTAATTAGAGCGCGAGGTGTTGTAACTCTCTGCTCCAAGGAGAGGCAACATAAGAAGCAGGAGGTAAGTGCCTTGTCTGAGATCCAATACAAAGCTTGTAACAACCAAGAACATAACCCTAAAACCAAAATGAAATTACCAGACCTGCCCTTCAGCTGTGTCTTGTAGAGGGGCCGTTGGAGCTGAGTGGAACCAGCTGGAACCGGCTGTGTCTGGCAGGGGCAGGCCTGACCTCTCCTCACAGAGGAGGCCTGCAACCCCCCGGCTGCCAGCACCCGGCCTTTTGTACCCAGCGCACATACACAGAGGTGTTTTGAGGAGAAGGCTACCAAACGAATTCACATGGTGTAAGGCAGCGGTGGGGGATGTTGCGACATTACGGCAGGGAGCGGGAGGAGGAGAGCAGAGCGTGACTGGGAAGGGGGCTGCACGGGTCTGTGGCAGTAAGGGAGGCGCGGGTAGTGTCATTGTAAATGCCGTTTTCAGCTGACGGGGACATGCTAAAATATTGCAGTAAGCAAAATCAAAGTCGAAAGACAAAATAAAAGAGTAAGACGTATTTGGATGGCCGTATAAGAAAAATCAGAAGTCTTAAGTTCAGGTACTCTCACAAGGACGTCGTGAAGCAGGCCTCCCTGCTGGCCCTCTGTTTCACTTAGACGGCTCAGCTCTGGGGTGTTACTTCATTTACTCATCCCTCCAAGGGAAATCATCCCAGTTTATTCCTGCCTTCACTCTCATGTATGGAAACGGTTCAGCAGTTGCCAGGTATTTTCAGAATGACATGATTTATTCTCGTCTTCTTTTCTGGGATATGCCTGTAACTCTTCACGTATTCACTTTTCAGATAACGTGATTAATGAATCTATAAAATGACTGGCACCAGACAAGTATTATTTGGGCAAGAAGCCATCAGTCTAAGAGATGGTACTCCAACCAATGTCACATTAAAGGCTTGGCACACAGATAATTTAAGCCCCAAGCAATCAATTAGTTTTTGAATCCAGTGAGTACTCTTTCAAAAAAGACAACTACTCAGAGACACCCTCTTTAAAGTGAGTCACTTGCTAAAACGTGATTAGGAGAACTAACTGCAGAATACCAGAGTCATCCCATCTCCCCAGGAAATGGCAAAAATTAAAATGTCCAGTGACAGCTTTCCAAAGAGACAAGACAGCAGTGGCAGAAGCCATAACAAGCTTTGGCCAGATCATTCACGCAGCTTTACAGTTCAAGAAGCAGTGTAAGGTGGCATTAAAGAAAGAACATCTCTTTACATCCATCAGTAAGTTCTTTCCCCATCATCGCACTGCAGTGTAGCTGTTGCATAAATGAGAGCCAAGGCCCAGAGGAAAGTGGCTCACCCTGAGCCCTGTGCTCCCAAAAAGCAGAACGCTTCTGTGTATCTCCACTGGTAGACTTTCCCATGAAAACCTATGCTTCATAATTAAAATTGATCATTTTATCCAATAACTTCACACTCCCCTAACAAATTCAATAATATCCATGTTCATAAACTGGGAAGTTTACAGAACAGATTTCCACTTTTCCATTTGCCTTTATCTCCCTCCGACCCCAAGCCCTGCCTTCTCATTCTTCACAAAGTATGAGAACATTTCTGGGTCAATCCTGTTATGCGTTTGGCTCATGTTCTTAGCACCAAACTCATTGATTTTCATACTTCTTTCCTCCCACAGCATCTCTTCACTGAAATGCTTTCAGCTGTGAACCAAAACAGCTTGACACAGCAAAAAGCCAGTGGTAAGGCTGAAAATACCAAACCAGAATTGAGAGTCTCTTCCAGAAATGCCTCATTCCTCTTCATCACTCTGTCCTGATGGGGTCCTGCAAACGTCCTTGAAATTACCCCATTCCATAGAAATGAGAGTTTTCTCTAAGGGTTAATTTGAGTTTCTGGAGGGAAAAGCGTGATTGCACGGAAATGCTACTCTTCATTTGACAAAAGAACAGGTGGATGTCTTATGATAATTAAATTACAAATCAGTGCCTGCTGCTGACAGGGTATTGTACGCTGCCAACTAGCATCAGATATTTAAAATCCTCTGTAATTACCTATAATGGGGGAGTGGAGTGCGCTGCTGTGAATTTTTAATATGAACATGCGTTTCTGTAAGAGATCATTCTCTCTACAATGTGAGATTATTACAGCATCACTTCTCCTCTCGTCGTACTGTCTAAAGGAGAATTTTTAAGGCTGTTTGCCAAAGATTTGTCAGCTAAACAGGACTGAAGATATGAATCCAGTGGAAGGGAATGGTCAAAAGCCTTAAATATCAACAAAGCCAGCTTTCAAGAAAAAAAAAAAAGTAAAAAAAGAGTGGGAAGTTACAATACAAGTTATAATAGCCACACTTCTGCATTGGCATGGAAATACAGATGTTCTTACAACCTATCTTTGACAGACTGTCAGTTAATTAAGATGGTTACAAATTTGCCATTTGATTTTGGGCCAGAGAGAACTGGCTTTTACAAAAGCCCTCAGTATTTTTTGTAGTTATCATTGGTTTGCTTTGCAGAAAATGCAAACAGAACTTTTAATTTTAGATCAACTCAAATTGACCTGTGTCCTGAGCTGCTGAATGAGGTCCTACTGGAGTTGCCACTCAAAAGGACATGTCCCTGTTCTTCCCTGGCTCTTTGGCTGGACCACACACCGATACATCACAAATTACTTCTGCTTGCAATAGGTGGGCTGCAAAAGGAGGAAGCGAAGTGTTTCAAGTCTTGAATGCTATTCCTGTTTTACAGTCCTCCTCAGGATGGGCCAGACTTCTGCACCTCTAGAAGCTGCGGGTCTTCATATAACTCACATAACTTAGAGACCACAGGGAAAGGAATTTCTGCAGAAGATTTCCCACAAGAGAAAACAACCTCTTACAGGTCCAGTTGTCCCATCGCAATCTGGGGATAGACAAGGTATGCCGTTGGGTCCTAATGCTACCTGCTCCTTATCCCTAGCTCACTCGCCTTTTCCCTCAACCCAGGATTTGAGCTACTTTGCAACTCGCACGCAGATTAGCCCCACTGCTAGTCATCTGCTGCAACCTTGACATTGGGAGCTACCTTTGAACAGGTCAAATGTCACCCACCTTTGGCACGATATTAGGTCCTGAATTCAATAAGCTGGATTTGTTCACAGTTTTAGCGACAGGCAAAAACTAAAACCGTAATGGACTTGATCCATTTAGACAAAAGTTTAATCTACAAAGTCCCATTAAAAAAATGTTAGTGCCACTTTTGTCTCATGTCTCATGTCTCACTTTTTGTGCTCATTTTTTTCAGTGGTCTTCAATGTATTGAATTTTACTGGCACTGCTCTCCAAAGGCAGCAAATTTCAATGTCATACAGATGAGTATCTTGAGAAAACAAACTTTACAATTTGCACACACAAGTCCTTGGGCATTCATCCAATCATGAGTAGAAATAATGTTACTCATCCAACTGATTGCAAATGAGCAACACAGCTTGAATTCTGAATATTTGCAATCAATCTATAGAGTAAAGAGAGAAAAAAATACTTTTCTCATTATATAAAATGGAAGAAATCACAATCTGCTTGCCAAGAGTGTGGAAGTAGATTAAGAAGCTTAAATCATTGAATAATTATACTTATTGTGAATGACTTGCTCTTTTGCTTATCAAGTAGATTTCTAACAAGTTTGTCACTGTATCACAGCAACACCTTTCATCTAAGAAGCCTAAAGAGCTTTACAAGTGGTAGTCAAGTCTGATAACATCCTGCTGAAAAAAAGTATGTTCATCATCTAAAGGTGCATAAAATTAGGCACAGAAATACAACAGCTTGCTCAAGGTCACAAAGAGAACCAATTAATTAAGCAGTGGTAGAACTCAGAAGATTTTTTCAGTCTGCTCCTCTAAGCCCAAGACCTAGTGCAACTAGACTGGCTTTAATAGTAATAATAATTATTAGTATTATTAAAAAACAAGACTGCAGGTTGGTTACTACCATTACAATTTATTTTTACTTTTTTTGGTTGGTTGGTTCGTTTTGTTATTTTTTTCTCTCACAAAGGTTCCGGGAGACAGCAGACCTTCTAAGCTCAGGACTTAGGTTTTTCTCTGCATCAATGTAATAGCAGCAGTGCTTTGTGTAATTTATATTCTGCTATCTCTGAGAACCACATAGTGTTTTTTAGAGGACAAGAGGTTTCCTGTAAGAACCAAATTGTTTCACAGAAGGGCCACTATCAGCACTGAATACTGAGAACTTGCATAGCTCTTCCATTCAGTACAAGAAGTTTCTTTTTTTTTTTTTTTTTTCCCCAAGAGGGAAAAAAACCCAAATATATGATTTATTCTCTCAGTTTACTGAAATAAGCAGGTATTTGCCCATTGTAGGGAATATATGTCCAGGTTTTTTAAATACGCAAGTATAATGTAGTGGGAAAAATAAGCTTTCAGCATTCTCCTCATCTGTTTTTTTGCAACTCTAAATAGTTTTATTTTACGTGATGTAGAAGTGAAACGGACATTAGTCAAAGTACCTTTCTTGTATTAGCTGGCCGTAGTTGCACGTTTCGCTCACAAGATGGCACAATAACCATCGAGTTAAAGCATAGTCTCGCATTAAACTACAAAGTGTTGCAGGAAATAAGAAGTAGCTATGCAATGTCATAAAACTTCAAGCGATTTTTATTTTGAACTGGCCTGGTACAACAGTCTTAAAAAAAGACGGTAATCTTTTATAGTAAGTACATATAAATAGGTAATGATCATACACAAAGCTGGCAGCTGGAAAAAAGTCTAACAGTACATATAAGCATCGGAAGTTACAGGCAAGTAGGAACCTATTGGTTTTTGCAAGCTTTAGCATGAACAAAAACACTATGTATTGACACGGTTGAGACTAGCCCAGAATGCTGCATTCCTCAAGGAATTCTAAATCCTAATTAAAACCGCCTGCATGCAAATCTGTACCATGAGGTATTCAGCTCCATATGCTGCATCGCATTTTGGACCTGTTAACAGCATCAGTTTAGCCCTCTGGAGGTTGCTACTTGCTTTCCAATAATTTAAAATAGATTTTTAACTTGAAGTACCAGTGTAAAAAAAGACACTCTAAGAGGGCGGCTATGCTAGTATTAAATGGTGAATGTGGCTGCAGGCTATAAAAATCAGTAACTTGGAAAAAAAAAAAAAAAAAAAAAGGTCCAGCTAATACTGATTGTTTATCTAAGTGGAGCAAAAGAAAGACGTGGGTGAAACCATACAATTTATCAGCACCAGGCTGTAGCCACCTCTCCATCCCTTTGTCCTGCAGTAACTTCACTTGCATACTCCTTTTTATAGTTTTCAACTCTTCCCCTCAAAAGATTTTTTTTCTGGTATACCCACGTTCCCACAGCCACTATAGAAGTCTTCATGCCTCGTTAGCTGCCTCCTTTGCTCCTCCGTTCCCCCTGCAGCACCCTGCACATCCCTAGAAGCACTGTCCCTGCTCCCATTCCCTGATCCCTTCAATTCTGCTGCTGCAATTCCCCAGCATGAAAGCACTGAGCCTCACAAATTCTCCTTTTCCACTCCTCGCCTGATCTGAAGAACAGCTTCTGGCACGGGGCGGCTGTGCTGAGGTTACTACTGAACATTTGGAGAGACAGAGCTGGCAAATGCTGCCAGTCGCCGTGTCTCAGTTTCCCTGCCAATAAGCCTGCGGTGGGAATGCAGCATGGCAAAACAAACACCCCGTTTTTATAGCAGAAGATTACGAAGTAATCATGTAATGTAAGAAATAAATAATATATTATTATTGCCTGAAACAAATGATACAGAGAAAGAAACAAAAATCACAGAACAAATGGCTTGGCCCTCATATTTTTTCTATACCAAAAATACCAATTTTCATTTAGTCCAGCTTCGCTCAGCACATGACACAGCAGGCCGTTTGTGTTTTGCAGCTGAAACCCTTTCCCCAGTCTTCACACTTGGGTGCCCTACTTAGTTGAATTTATACAAAAAAATAGGACTTCTTTTCCTAGTGCACACTGCTAGTGACTTCTTCACAGTTATCTAACTATAAAAATTAAAAAATATTAGCGATTTGTACTGCTTAGTTTTGCATGTATCTATGTACTGATTTCACGCTTTAAGTATGTATTTTCATTATATTATTTGCCAATGCCCTTCCGAGCATCAGTCAATAGAATAGCACCTACTGAGTTACTCCAGAGGATAACCAAGGTTGTCCCATAATTCTGTTTCTTAGCCCTCATGGGTCTTGAGTAGATGTAGTTGTGGTGGGCTTTTGGCCCCTCAAGCCTGCCCAGTTTCATAGTTCTAATCTGGGACGCGGCCTGGCTGTTAGCACCTGCTGGGGGTCACTGTGGAGAGCCCGCAGATTGAAGGGATGCAGGGAGAGCATGCTAATTCCACTGTTAATTATGTTTCCCCGAAAGGTCCCACTGAAGGGGGTCTCTAGGGAGGGACAGCCTCTGGATATAGTGTCTAGCTCTGTAGCCTTTCCCATGATGCCCATGAGTTCATCATATGCCCGAGTATCTCATGCAGCCTCTGGGTATTGTTTTTCCTGATAGCAGCACTAGGCATGGGTGGCTCTCCACCTCCTGCATCTGTCCTATGCAGCCCTGGTCCTCCATCCTGCTCCTTTACTTGTACTTTTCAGTTATGGATCAAGATTAGTCTTTTTTACAGGTTTGTCTGAACCTAAGTTATGCACTTATGGAGCTCCCACTCTCACAAATAGGTGCGTCAGCTCTAGTGGAGGAGGCAACACAGGAGCAGGAAGGAAAAGTCAAGGAGAAGCAGAGTAATTCCTTGAGACAGCATTACCGATAAGAAAAAGATACATGAAAATATTACCCTGAGTCCTTTCCTCTCTTGGATACATACATAATCCAATGCAGGGAGCTTTACATGTCAATGCTAAAATAAGCCAAGGGATCTATAACATGGAATGGCAAATCCAGGGAAGGCTGACTTGAGATTTCTTTAGAAATGGGAAGGAATAGAAAAATCATCAGAACAGGGACTAGAGCAAAAGGGGATAAAGACCAAAGCTCAGGTGGTAAGAACAGAAAAGACAGAGAACTCCAGCACCTGTGCTGCTCTGGTGCTCGAAAATAGTTGTGAAACCCCTAGGGAAAGCATTTGTTTTACCTCCCTCCAGGGCTAGTTTGCATAGCAATAGCTGCTCCCAGAAATTACGTGGCAGAGGCCTATGGCTGTGAAGGTGGTGGCCTTGCCCCATGCTAGGTTGTGTAGACTTTCCAGCTAGGGCTGTGGGAGAGTAATTTTAAAATTTGACCCTTGCACTGCTCACACTTTCCTATTTCCCAGACTTGAGTATAAGTGTTCTCACTGGTACCCTTGTTTTTCTGCAGTCCTAGGTCTAAATGAAATCTAGGAGGAAAACTAGACTCTGCTTTTCTTAAATTAAGATTCAATTCATAGGTTAAAAGAAAGATAAATCCACAGAGAATAATGTTCAACAGTCAAGGAAGTATAATTTCCTCATGAACCCTATCACATTCACTGTGCAGACAGGACAGTCCTTTGGGAATTAATTGCATATTGAAGGACACAGGAACTGTGTGTCTGTGGGATTCCAGTATAATTTCTTATAGAAATTGTAGAATTCTGGGCAAAGGCTATATGAGGCAAAAGCATGATCTCGGGCAAAGAGAGGCAAATGCTATTGTAGATAACTGTTTCTATTCTTGCTTTTGCCACAGAAATCTTACGCAACTCTAGGCATTTCACAAAAGCTAACTTTCTACAGGTGTAGAACTGAGATATTCCTCACTTTGAAAGGTCTTGGTAGGCAGAGATGGCCACTTTTTGCAGAGGTGCCGAGCATCATCACCTTCAGCTGAAAATAGGAGGAGTTGGGCTTTGTGCAGAAAAAACCACAACGGAATCCTGTGCCCTCCAAGAAGTCAGTCTAAGGTAGAATTGGTATCAGCTGACTGGCCACCTAAAACGTAAACTTCTGGTATAAGCAGGTCAGCCACGTTCCCTTGCTAATAAGTGGAACATCACAATATTCTATGTATATTTATCAAAGAACTGCTCACTGAAGGCATTTTTTCTCTCCTTTTTTCCTAACTTGGACTGAAGACAACTTAGGATTTAAGCATTTTGAATGAGACAAATTTCATTCTTGATATTGCAAACTGGGCACAGAAAACAGTGGACTCATTTGATCTTAATTGTTTTGTTAAATGAGTAAAAGTTCTAATCACATGGGGATATTGTGAAAATAAATTCATTAATGTTTATGAGATACTTGGATACTGTGATCAGGCTCAGTATGACAGGAAAATCCATGAAAAAATAATTCTGTAAATGGCGTAGAGTTTGAAGAGCATGCGTTAAAAAATGCACGGAGACATATGTTGAATGTAAAATACCATATGAAGTACCACTCCATATGATTAAAAGAAGCAGAGGACCTGTGAAAACAAAAATAACTGTGTAATTAAAAATATATTTGAGTTATATTATAATACTACTTTACAATATATGGCCACAGAGGGCCTGCAATAAAATTGCTTAGACCATCTTAATTCTTGCATTTCCTACATCTGAGTGGTTAACTTTATAACCCTGCCATCCCTTAACTGTTCTTTGAACACAATGTATACACACATAAAAAAACCTCATAAACTTTAATAGCATTCCTGCTTCTTCTACTGTGAAGGAGGTATAGAGATAAGTACTGAATTTTTCAGTGTTTGTGGAAAACTGGCTCTTCTTAAATAAAAATACAAATGTTCTGTGTGCATAAACTTGAAAAATAATCTTGCTGTTGTCACTCTGATGAACCCAGACCATTAGCTCTCAAGATAACATTCTTTTTATACCAAACCAATTTTTGTTGGTGCTGAAAAAGTTATTACAAGCCTCAAATATCTACTATTTTTATCAGTATCCTCTTTTAAGAGCTATGCATTTTTACTAACAAAAAGATGGATTTAGTAAGTTTTTACATGGTGTTCAATAGGCCAGCAAAACACATTTGTGTCAGGTGAATTTGCATGTGCTTGACACCTGTAAGAGTCGAGATCAACATTTCTAAAGCAGGGACTTACTGAAAAAGCACCTTTGGATTTTTGGGTCTTAATCCTTCTACAGCCTTTCAGTACAGCATAATTGTGGCAAAATAATCTGCCTCCCACAGACTTTAATAAAGGCCTGGTTATGGCGCAAGTGAGCAAAGTAGCTGTCATTATAAACAGAATACAGAGAAACACGAAGCTATTGTATGAACAAGGGATTATTTGCTTTACTGAGGCTATCACCAAAATCAATATTTCCGCCTTTTCACCTCTCCACAATCAGCCTAGTTCCTGATCTAAGGAGTTTATGGTTCCAAGGGAAGCTCCTTCAGCTCACTGGTCTGATGGCAACACATCAAGGTAAAACTACTCCCAGGTCAGGAGCTGGGCAGGAAGAGAGTATCCCATCAAACTGCACTACCTGCAGGTACACCAAGTTTAATGTAATGGGAAAATCTCTTGGGTTTACATCCTTTGAGCCCACAGGGGGAGTGAATCCACCACTCCTTGGGTCGTACCTCACGTGAAATGAAGAGGGAATAGCGTATCATCATTGCCATTTCTTCTATTTAAAAATAAACTAACGAAGGGATTACACCTGCATTTTCTGAAGGGTCAAGCAAGCCTGTCAGCACAGCGTTACTTAGTTTTTCAAGACCCATAGGGCTTAGCCCAAACAAGGGCAATGAGTGGGTCATGGTGAATAGAACTGCAGGTAGCTAGCAAAATTGCAGGAAACAATGGGATATATGCACAGATTTCCACTATCTTTAGAACTGTTTTTAGACCTAGGCACCTAAAATTTGCCTTTGTCTTATTTGGACAGATAAGCCTTTTTCAAATTTGAACTTAAATGTGAAAATCAGCCAGTACTTACTCTGCTGGATGGAGACAATGATTCTCTGTTGGGGCTATTGTTATTTTGGGATCTCCTTCCATAGTCATGTTGGAAAAATAGGCATATTTTTTATTTTTAAGTGATCTGAGCACTCACATTTTAAATACGCCAGCTGGGCTCTCAGTCTCTGCAAACATAAGCTACAGTCCATGCCTAAATGATCAGGCATTTGTTTTGTATCTCATTATAGTGTATATCTGGCAAGGTTAGTAATATCTGAAAAGTTCTTTAGCTGAAAAATGCTATAAAAATTCACATTTATATTATATTGCATAGAAGATTCTCTGGGCAGCAGACAATGATTTAGACGGAAATTTACTACCAGTCCATTGCATTTTCTTGAAAATCAAGATTCTACATGTCTTAGCCTGGATGCCCCAAACTTTATTGCTTTTGAAAGTTATCACCTGACTCTTCTGTTGGGTACAACTGTTGTGTCTCAGTGTTGTGTCTGCCTATCTTTGTGCCGAGTTCTATGGTATTTTGCTCCTTTCTTATTGATGAGGTTTTTTAGTAGTTTTTATAGTTGCAGAAACAGAGGAAGACAAAGGGGAAGGCTGAATGCTTTAGAAGTTAGTAAAGCTATCTCTGAAGTAAAACCAAATTTCTTTCTTGCAGACTGATCTTACCAATGTTCAAAGCCATCCTTCTTTGCAATAACACTAGCTTAATTAAAAGGTTAAATCCCTACTGCATTCACTAAGAATCCTTATTTGAAAGAGTCTAGATATTGTAACAAATTTTTTCAATTTCTTTAAATTTTCCGCTAAAGGAAGTAAATGTATAAAATATCACAAAGAAAATAAAATCTAAATTCTCTTGGTCTTAACAACTAGTTTTCAGGAAGGCTGCATAAATGACTGTCAGCTGAATAACAATGTCATGGTACATTTTCTGTTGTTCTTAATTATTAGAAAATGAGGACAAAGCAAAACCCATCCTGGTTAAAATTAGATTCAGCCCAGATCATAAGGCAATCATGAGGCACTGTTAACTTTGAAAATGAAAGACATGATTATAAAATGATACCCAAAACAAAAGTCACAGACAAACCCAAGCAAATAGCTTGGTCTAGACACAGCAGTTTTATTATTAGACAGAGAGGGTTTTTTAAGTCCTGACCCAACAAACAGATTGATTGATTATATAAATAAATATTTTCCAGAGCTTTATATGTGCAGTGGGCCAAATCCTCAGATCTGCAACATCCATCTGGGAATACAGCCTGTTTAGAGCTATTTGATTATTCATTTTCCATCTTTTTTAGTACTTGATTAAGTGTTAGGTGGATAGCTAAAGACCTATATCTCTGTATGTTTTCTGATGTAGTAGCAATGTAAACTCCCCCAAATAAAAGTTCTTTTGTAAAACCCACATCTTTTTCTCTTCATAAACCACCTTTACAAGAGCAGGCAAGTCACTCTGCATTTTCTGTCAATCCTCTGCTACTCAGCTGATAATATAAACAAGGAAAACTATTTATCGAGTCTGGAGCTGTGATTTTCTGCTGAGGAAAAGAAATGCTCCCTGGGAACCAAACTGAGAGCTACAGCTCATTTTTATCTTGACAATGAGAAAGCGAGCATGACTTTAACTTGTTGTTGACCTTTGTTGCAGTTGGATCACTGATCTAAAAGTCAGTGGGTATATATATAACATTATTCACATCCAACTATCATGTATAGAGTGCGAAAAAAACATTTTACTATTTATAAAACATCTCAGCATGAGCAAAGTTCTGCAAACATTAATCACAACTGTGTGAATGACTAGCCACACGAAGGAAAATGCACCTTTTTGAGTGATTCATCTCTCTGCTGCTCAGGAAGGGGTGGACTGCCCTTTAATAGTGCCACATGCTCAACACTAACTTCCCAAAAGCCGAGATATTGGCACTGGTCAACCTCACACAGAAGTTCCTCTGGCTCTCAGACCTTGAGATAAACAGTGGACGTGTGCTCCCCCCGGGAGAGGTGTTTATTTTTCAGCATAGTGACTTGGCATTTTGTCCTAATTGCTACGTGACTAAACCAAAGTGAAAACTGCCTGTGTGAGAATTGCCACAACGTGTTGTGAACATACACCTGTATTTTTGAAAGCTGGTAATCTCCAGGTGGTGTTAAATTAGGCTGGTTCTTCTGTAGCTCCCTTGGGAAGGACTGCGCCATCTAATTTCCCTTGCTACCACGCAAACTATTATCAATGTTGAACATAGCATTAGTCAAATCCCAGTTGCCAGTAATATTTTGGCCCTATACGTCCATGTTCTCATAGATACGTTTCGGCTTTATTAGCTTATTAAAAGTGTGGCCTTATTAACTTTTTTAACCACCAAAATGATGATTAAATGGTGCAGCAGGAAATGTTTTGAAGAGTTTCTTTTACAGATGATTAACTAGTGTTATGAGTTGCGCTCTAGTTGTCTGAACAAATGTAGGATGATATCTCACTTTTGTACTGACCGTCCTCATTTTTTTTTTAAATATTATTACAATAGTGAAACAGCTAGAAACATAGGATAATAACACTTTCTGTTCTTGAGCTTTCCAACAAATAAAAGCGTCATGGAACCACTGCAAAAAAGTTTCCTTCATTTCTTATGTCACTGTATTTACAAAAAAATCCGGTACAAATTTATCGCTTAAAAAGCTTGATGAATCAGACTCCCAAAATACAAAACATTAACAGGACAAAGTGTACTCTCAAAGCTTCTGAAGTACTTTGTTGGACACAATGTTTTCAAAGTGAAGTGCATTCAACTGTTGTATCAAAATTTCTGAAGTGTTTTAGTTATTATGCTTATTGCGTGAAAATTTGCAGTTATTGAGTTCCTCCCACCTCACTAACTTTCGCACATCACTGCTGCTCATTTGCAAGTGTTCAGCACTCACCTGGAAATAGGTCAGAAGTCTGTATTTCCCCACACCCTTGCGTACCTTCTGACAACTCTCTGCACACTATCAGAGTTGACTTGCCTGTCAAATAATCTGAACACTTGTAGATACATATTGCCAAGCTATAGTACCTAGTGTCTTATACATAAGTGGCTAATTGGGTATTCTGGGCCCATTCTGTTCCTTGTTCCGGCTTCAGAATGCTTCATATTTCTCAGAATTACTTGCATGTAAAAAGCTCTGACTTGTAACAGACACAGATGGCACATATTTGCAGTTCTATACAAAAAATGTGGAGCCCCTTTTTTGTACCCTATAGATCTGAATTAGCAAAAGGTGCCATTGTCAGGCTTCTTCCTTAAATTTATTTTAAAATAAACCAAAGAAAAAAGGGCAGCCATTTCCCTCAAAACGTGAATACTTAAAGTGAGTTTATATCTGACGTTAATATCCTGTCATGTACTTGTTTTTTTTTATATGTTTGCTGTTTTTCTAGGATATATCGGAAATCAGTATTTGGTCCTCATCAGTAGGATGTGGAATTTATATTACTTGTTATCAGTTAGAAAATGTAGTCAGAAAAGTCCCCAAAGACCATGAAAAGGATAAAAAACAAAAGATATCCCAAGTGGAATTAATGCTAATATCTGTATTTATTTATACCACTACCCACAGGGGTTTCACATTAAATTCTACTATTTAAAAAAAATTCTTAAGCTGCTTTCACAGTGAATCAGATGACGAGTTTCCTTGAAAAAACAGGCTAAAGAAAATCAACTTATCACTCAACTGCTTTACTTCAACTGGAGTGCCAGTTTTTAAAATAATACTATAAGCTAACACATAATGCAAAATAAAACTAAAAGGAAGATTTGAAATACAACATTTTGTTTGTTTGCAAATGTGATTTTCATTATTTTTAAGACAATTAACGAATGTGGATACATTCCCATGAAACATTCTGAAAAGGAAAAATGTTTTATCACAACAGTTTCAACTAACTTAGTTATATCAAATCACATAAATAGCCAACCTATATACATATTCACACAAATTTCATTTTCTGTTTATTCTCTGCCCCCAAACAAGAGTTTGTTTTATAAGTATTTTCACCTAAAATCCCTTTAATGTACTTATTTTAGATTTCTGTATATTAAAATCATAGGAAAAGAAGGCTTAGAAGACAGAATAATACTTTTCATTAGATCTGAAGGTCGACAAGGGATGACAACATAATTTATTAGAGCTTTAATATAGCTGAAAAAAAAATGGGCAAACAGTTGGGCACACAGTCTCTCCTCTTAAATTGAATTTGTTTCTATCTTTAGATATTCCTCATCTGTCTGCCAATTTAGTCCTAAAGAGAGAATTATAAATAAAACAAAACTAAACAAAACCCCCAGGAATTCAGGGATGATGTTAAAACTCGCTTTTCCCTGAAGGATGAGGGAATTCATAGATTTCCTAAAAGTGCAATTGCCTATTGAAGAGTTTCTTGAACCTTTCTCTGATCTCTTATGCAATCCCTTATATTTCCAAGTTTCAAAAGAATTTTAAAGATGGGCTAAATTATTTCTAAGTTAGTTAAGCCACCTACAACTCATTAAGTGGAGAAATTCAGAACACACATCTGGTTTTAAGAATCACTCCGTTTTTTTAGCCTTATCACTTTCAGTGAAATTCGCTTCACAAAATTTGACAAGTCTAAGGTGAGAGGCACAGGCTTAACAGTTAAGGGTTTGCATTCATCCCTTTGCGTGAGAGGCTTTGCAAAAGCCATCATAGTGACAATTAATTTAAATAACATGAAATATTCAGTGAACACAGTTCCCTCTCCCTGTATAAATGGCTATTTTAGCGGAGGACTAATAACGTAAGTGGCGAGCTGAATATTGATGACGGATCTTTTCCTCCAGATACGCAGAAACCACTGAACGCAGAACTTTCTTCTGCTGTGGAAAATATGTTCTTAATTTCCTGAGGTTCATTAGAAAATCTCCAGATAGTACTGTGTCCAGCAAGTATACCCATTTGTGATCAACCTAATTTGAATGAATGATCACTGCTAATGGAGGGAGGTTTCCTGTGCTCTCAACCCTCTTCAGTTCACGGATGAGTTATGCTGCTTTCTGCCCTGCTCCAGCCCTGCAGCACTGCCCGAGATAACTCCAAGAGGTACAAAAATCATTAGGAAGAAGCAGACCTAGAACGGGAGGGGGAATGGAAGACTTCCCCCCACCAAATAAAGGAGGGAGGGGTGGCTGAACATTTTTGAGTTCTGCACCAGCAGCACAGACTACCTGAAGAGTTAGGGAAGAAGATCATCAGACAGCTAGCAAAAAAAAGTGAGAAATTTCACAAACACATGAATGGCCGAAGAGAGTTCAGAAATGAAAAAATAGGTAACACTCAAGTCCCTTTTATTCAATACAATCTTTCATTAACAACTCATGATTTGGTGGCTAGATGGAGGAATTTGCAACTCTTGGGAATGTCAACATGTAGAATGGCAGTAACAAACTCAGAGGAGGCTGGAGAGCTGCAGAAGGAAAGCAAGGGCTTGAAGAATTGAAATATGTCATCATTGTATGTAGACATAAGAACAGAAGGAAATCAAACTAGCATTACTGAAAATGCCTTTGTCAACTGTACGAAGTGGGGAGATAGATATAAAAAATGATCATTGATGGAAACAGACAGGGTCAGAGAGGTCCATGATCAGTGTACATAATATTGCCAAACTAGCAAGAGTGAGAGGCCCTCTTTTTAAGGAAATGCTATGCCTCTGACATACAGAACAACGTTTACAACAAAAATGTTGTTAGAGAGTACGTGCACACAAAAATCTATGCACAATATTATGGAATGTAAGCAAAGTTGTCAGTCTCAGCTTGCACTGGAACACCTGTATAGACATCAGTAATAAGCTGCATAAAAAGGCTTTAGAGAGATGTTGGTAAATTTATCTTACTGAATTTGAAATGAAAAGTCATTTGGAATGTCAGCTGAAATTTTTCTTTCTTTCTTGATGCTTTATAATTTCTTAGGCAGAGAGAAGACTACATTGTCACAGCAAAAATAGTTTCACTAAGACATTTAAAGTGTTCTTTATAAGGAGGAAGAATGCTGTTATTGCAAAACTTAAAGCACAGAATATCTGGTTTAAGATTTGTACTAGCTGAATGGTGTCATAATGACCAAATGCAATAACTATATTCATAAAGAAAAATATTTCATTTCACAATAACAAGCTCCCTTATCAGTTTGGTGGTGATGCTGAGAATTACCAACAGTATAAACTCCCATGATTTTGTAGACAGACTTCTTTACATGAAATAAGATACTGTAAATATAATTTACCTCTATTTTACTTTATATCTGTGACAGGTCTAAATCCACACCTGCATTTCCCATTGCACATTTCTGTTATTATCAGTGGTATTTATTCAAAACTTTCTCTGGGACACTGATATACAAACAGGTCTGTCAGGTTTGTAGATATCAGAAGCAGCAATAGGATAAGCACCCTTCTTTCTGTAAGTAAATTGTTTGGCAGGAGAACCAGCTTCACCAAATTAAATTCTTTTTTTAACAGAAATTATTTCTATAAACTGGCACCTTACTTCTGTCTGTAATCTTGGCTTACCTGTTTATATTTTCCAGTATGGGAAGAACAGATATTATTTAGGGGTCAGTCTGGATTAATCAACAGTATTTACATATTTTCCATCTCACATCCTCATACTTACAAGAGCATTGATGGTTGCAAACCTGGGAACAAGCACGGGGCATATATGAGCATTTGCTTTCCATAACTAAGTTTCACTTATGATTTTGTTTTCTATATTTTAACTTTATTTATCTCCTAAGCTAAACAAATTCCAAAATATGAAAGAGAAGAGAAACAGATCCCTTCAATCCAAAAGTAGAGCTTTTGGAGGCAACAAGTCCCAGAACAAGATTCCTGCGAGACTCCATTGTTTTCTAACATCCTTCAGTTCTCCTCTTTATCTCTGGATAGCAAGCTATTTTCCAGTATCTTCTGAAGGTTGAAAAATCTTGCTTCTACTCAGCAAATTAAAAGGAAAGCTCCAAAGCTGTAGCCCCTAGAAAGTCCCGCCAAGTGCCTGCAGCCATATGCCAGGCTTTTCTAGGCTAGTTTTAACACCTCAAGTTAGCAGTCCTGGCAATGAAAGGATTTGAAACCAAGTCTCCAAATCATACGCCAGTGCTCAGTCACAGAAAATTCTCCACTTAGGCTCATGGGAGGAGAGAAATAAGGCCTCTGGTAGTCAAAACCCTAATGTCATGTATGTGATTCAGACCCAAGTTGTTGAAAATACGAATGTAGTCACACTCTTTTTTAAGGAGGTAAAAGAAAACAATGAAATAAATTGGAGGTTCTATGATGAAAAGTTCTTGACATTTTAGTTTTTTAAATGGCAGGCCTGTCTACACCAGTAGATACAACAGAATAGCATCTTTGCATGCAAAACGGAATCCATCCACTACACAACTTTGTAGTTTATCCAGCAGGGAACTGGCAAGGCAATATTAAAAAGAAAATCCATCACCATCTGCACACAAAGTGAAGCTGACATTTTAAGTTCTGGTCAATGCATTTCCTTTTCTTCAAGGTCTATTTACACTTGAGTTTGACAAGAGTCTTACTGGGGATATAATCACCGGCACTACGCTGCAATTTAGAATGAGAACAAGGACATTATTAGTAAAGGGAACACGGGTGGGTTGCAGTTTACTTAAAATAAAAATTGTAAAAAAAGGACTCTAAGAAACTGTATTTAAAGCCTAAAGAAATAATTCAACTCCACAATGAAATAGTTTTCATGGTAATACCTAATATTTTGCTATAGGCAACAGAAAACAGCTTCATTATTAAAAATCACTAGGTAAAAGAAGACTTAAAGAAATAGGCAGCACAACTTTTTGTACATCACTTTCCTTAGTTCAAAGGAAATCTGTGTGCAGAGAGGGGCCATAAAAATTCACTTGCGGTCATGGGTCATAACATTTTAGGACCGCAAAGACCTGTGGAATTGGTAAAAACAGAAATGGGGAGGGTGAAGGAGCATTTTGCACAGTCGAATGGGATTGCCAAGACATGCTAACTATGGGGAGGAGGAAGCTCTCCTGGGAGGTGGTGCGTGCAGGCAGGGATCTCACTGAGCATTACGAGCAGCTACTTTTGTCCTTGGTGTGATGTTCTTGCTCCTACAGACCGCAAGTTTTGCCATCTTGCTGCACTCCCCTGTAAGCACAAAGTGACTAGAAAACATCTACCGGTTGTTTCAAGATCTGAAAACCTAACAGTATGAATTTGGCACTCGAGCATGCCACTGGGATCTTAGTAGAAGTCTTAGATATGTGTAGGTGGGAAGCAGATGTTTTCCACAAGGCAGCCGCAGGGCTAATGATGGAAAATTGTGTTGCTGGACATTCCCAAGATTGTTCTTAAAAATGGTGTATAAATAACCAACTATTTGCTGCCTCCTGTAGGACTGCAATCGGCTTCTGATTTCAAAAGCTATTATCAACTCTGTGAAAACAATGTATTTCAACTGCATGTAAATGTGTTATGTGGAAGGAAGGATTGTTTGAACTAGGTTTCACTCATGAGTTTTCAAAAAGCTAATTTATTTTCTGGACGTTATTGGCTTGAAATCAATTCTCAGCAGGTGAAACCTAATGGTCTTAACTTATTAAACGTATGTTAAAAGAAAGGAGGAAAAAAGAAAGACACTGACAGCAAAGTTTTCATTAACTTGAACCTGATTCTCATTTACACAAAAGCTGGTATACACCACACTAGCTGTGCAAGGAGATTTTTGACTGGGAGCAAATGCATATATTTCACCCAACTTAGTAACCCTTTATGGTGGCAAAGGTGGGTTTAACAGTTTTAATGCAAGCCTGGAAGCTCTCAGAAGCTTTGTTGTCTGTGAAGGGTTCCAAATATATTTCCTGCAAAGTAAAGAGCACACTCCAATTGTTTTTTTTTGTTTCTCACAGACAAATCTGCAAGGTACAGGCAGCATTAAACTGCCTATGAGCTTTCTTATATTTTACTGGACATAAAAGCCATTCTGGAAAATATCTGCAAACAACTGAATTTTATAATCTGACGCAGCAGCCTCTTCTCACTGTTATTTGAAGAACCTCAACAAGACTTGATATTTTCTTTCCTAAATTGTCAGTAATAATGTGGGTTTTAACTATGGGAGCACCCGCAATGTTTAGAAATGTAATGCTGACACAATAGTAGATGTTGTAGTTTAACTCCAGCCAGCAACTAAGCACTACACAGCTGCTCACTCACTTCCCCCCTACCCAGTGGGATGGAGGAGAGAATTGGGAAAAAAAAGTAAAACTCATGGGTTGAGATAAAGACAGTTTAATAGGACGGAAAGGAAGAAAATAATAATGATAATAATAATTAAAAAAGAATTAGAATATACAAAACAAGTGATGTACAATGCAATTGCTCACCACTCGCTGACCGATGCCCAGTTAGTTCCCGAGCAGTGATTCCCCCCCCCCAGGCCAACTGCCCCCAGTTTATATACTGGGCATGACGTCCCATGGTATAGAATACCCCTCTGACCAGCTTGGGTCAGCTGTCCTGGCTGTGTCCCCTCCCAACTCCTTGGGCTCCTCCAGCCTTCTTGCTGCTGGGCATGGGAAGCTGGAAAATCCTTGACTTAATCTAAACACCACTTAGCAAGAACTGAAAACATCAGTGTGTTATCAACATTCTTCTCATACTGAATCCAAGACTTAACATTATACCAGCTACTAGAAAGAGAATTAACTCTATCCCAGCCAAAACCAAAGTGGACGACAGCCTTCGGTTGTGATTTTGGTGAAATTCCTATGAACTATTGTAGGTGTAATTATTCAGCCTCAGACTAACAGTTACTGCAGGGTGAACCCAGTTCTGACAGCTCCTATGAAGTTTGGTGCTGTTACTGAAAACATGGCTAAGGGATTCAGGTTATTAGTAATAAAATCCGAATTAATGAATTAAATAATAAAATAGACAGATTCAAATATTTTTAAACCTCTTACGTAGTCTTTTCACTAATCTAGCTAAAAGGACTTAATTTAAGACGTCAGTTGTAGAAGCCTATTTTGTGAGGGAAAATAACCATATAGTAAAGTAAGTGGCCCATGTTCACCTACAAGGCAGAAGCAAGTTAAGAAAGAGGGCTGTTTTCTCAAAGTGGCAATCAAAGCTTTACTCACGTGCCTACAGTGCCACTTTATAAGTATCAGTATTCACTAATAAAACAAAAATATGTTCTTCCTTTTATTATTGTGAGGTCAGCTTCAGATTGTGAATTTAAAATGCTCAGAGGATGAACTAATTCTTTTTAGTTATTTTATTTTTTCTCTGGATTTGACAGACCATTCTCAACACTTAGAGTTAGAAATTCTCTACACATTACTCTGAATTTCAGAATGGAAGGAAAGAAGGAAGTTGAAAGTGTTCACTGAATAGAGTTTGAAAAAAATTACCCAGAAGCATGTTTTGCAATACTGAAATATTAGAATACAAACTGTTAAATAGAAAATACATTAATGCATTAAAAATGTTAGTAGAACTATGTAAATCACAATAAGAAACTAAGGTAAAAAATTAATGTGATCATGTCCTGAGGGAAAAGGTAATTAGAATGGGTATGTTCTTAAGAAATGCTCTAGTCTCAGTGAAATTACATTTAAAAAGAAAAGGGAATAGTCATGCAGATCTAAGACAGACTGTATTTGAATAACAAAGGTTTTGCTGTTCAGCATTGATACAACATTTAGAAACACATACTTACATTTGCATTGGCATTTGCAAGAAAAAGCTACTTGTTCTTAATTATGCTAGTTTTCTAAACTCTGGTAAATCTGATCATTTTAACTTAGCCTATGATCATTAGTAAACCTGGGACCTAATTTTTATAATGACGTACTGCTGGCTGTACTATTCTTCTTTCAAATCAAAAGAATATCAAGCACTTTTGAAATGACCTAAAATCTAATCAAGTCAGTGGAAGGACTTTTCATTTCTTTGGGCTTTCATCCAGACTTCGCATCTAGTTTGAAAGACTGGGCCCTTGAATTGTAAGCAAAGAGCAAATAGCACTACCATACTGGCTGTACTGAAGTGCTAAAATGGGGGGGCAGAGGTACATAACGTACCTTTTTTGCCTTTTCAGTAATGATACTTGAGAAATGCACTTGACGGGCTTAAAACATTAGTCTTCAGAAATGTCTTGTAAAAGCTGTACCTGGATACACCTGGATTCAGATAATGAAAGCTTGGGGAACACATTGCAATTATTCAACACTACTCCCTACAGACAAGCGTCTCAACAACTCGGTACTTATCTTCAAAGCCTTTATTGATCTGGATCTGGTACAATGAGAAAACACCTTAAACTCCTGAGGCAGAGGCGATGGACAAAAAACCAGTGCACTTCTAGCACAACAGATCTGTCCCTCACAGGAGGAAAATCAATTTGCCCAACGGTTTACTTGAATGAAGGAGGCTGGTAAGACATTCAACTAATTCCTGTAAAATCTAGGATCAATGGCAAACTAGCCTATGTGTAGTTCTTTCCTAATAAAACCACATAATCCAGCAAACCGAAACAAACATTTTTACGTTATAGAAAAAGCCACATACATGATTTTCTTTAAAGAGAGAAAGGCAAGAGCCACTTCTCAGTAGCCCCTAAGAAAAAGGTAAAAGCCATAGTTACGTATGTATTCAAAAGTTAGGTGAAAGAAGGAATCACCGACGTATTTTTTTAATCTTTGGAGTTACTCTCTGAGAATGTTCTAGAGTTTACCTTTAATTAAAAGAAGGCCCTTTTCTACTTTATTCCACATAAATTATTCACATGATTTCTGTGACTCAGTGATAGCACATTAACAGCTCTGTTATTTTATATAATTGCAGTACATAGGTAATCAGAATGCATTATGTTGCAAAGATAATTATGACAGTGTTTTCTGCTGTCATGTGATGCTGGGAGCCTCAGCAGCATGTTTTTGTAATACTCTGCGTGTCATATGGATGGGGAGGAAACCGTCAAGAATTTCCCAAGGCTCTGTATTTTTCTACAAATACATTAGTTACACAAAAGAGAACCCAGATTAGTGACAATTCTTTCTTTTTTTAGGGGCCAAGCCAACTTACAGAAGTCTGTTGTATTTAGGCAAATGTTTCCTTAATTTGGGGGCTTAAGCAACACTGCAAAGACATTTTGGAGCCACTGTGTCATTACTTTAATGAGTAATTCACATGCAAGCCCCTTTATCAGCGTATGCATGTGTGGACAGTTGTCATGAACCTGTGGGAGTACAGGGCAAATTTTGATTCACGAATTTGCACCTCAGTAACACAAATTTTCATACCCTACGCAGCCAGCATTGAACTTGTACGTATGAGATGATTTGGTATTTTTTTCCCTTCCTAGAGACAAAGATTTCTAACAAATATTTGTGTGCCTGAGAATGGAAGAAGATCTATTAGTTTGAAGTTTTCCCTTAATCTGAAAAGTTCAGAAGGCCAAAATCTATCAGAAATGTTGCAATACACGCTGACATCATGCTAACAGGTACCGCAACAACCCTAATTTATACAGCGTTTCTTCACTCAGTTTTTCTGCAGTGCCAACTTGTTTCTGTTAGGTAGTCACTGTTTTCACAGACAAGCAATTAAGAGGAAATTAAACACGCTATGTGCATTTGACACCAGTTAACAGCAGCCAGCAATTAAAGGAGGAATTTCACCCCTAATCTATTGTGATCTATTGTGTTGTTTTAAAGTTATATCGAATGATAACTGGAAATTGCTAATGAGGAAGACCTCGCAGGTCTTGTAGCCTGTCCTCTTACCAGTGCAAGCTGTTTTTAATACATCAAGTACTTTAATGTATCCTGACATCCATGTGTATCAATATGCATACTTTCAGGTAATAACTTAGAATCTATTAAATGGGTAAATAATAAAGTGCATAGTGCTTAAGAACACGATATTATCTTAAATGTGTTTTTTCCTACCACTTTTCTAATTATTTGTTTCCACTTACGGTGAGCAGGATCTCTTAGCAATATAGTATCTTTGGGGATGGGGTTTGCCTTCAAAGTCTATTGGAAGGTTTCTAGAGCTGAAGAATTCAAATCCCTCATTACAGTTTACAAAATATGTAGGGATTTCCTATCTGCATGAGTTTTAGGCACTTACCCTGCAAAACATGACTGCACTCGTATTTTAAGATGAAAAGTGACCATCAGTCAGGCAGGTACAGGGTGTGACAAGTGTCACACCTTGCAGTGGGACCTTCTCATGTTTTAGTCACATTTTTTAACCCTCTGTACAGCTATGAGCTTTGTGTCCTGTGACTACAACTTTCAGAATTGGATCGCTTTTCACAGTGAACGTTTACACTAGCACAGTGGAGTCCCCAGAAGAGGCAACGACCTCAAAACCTATTATAACCTATTTTAATAACTCCCATGGATATCCCAACCTCCTGAAGCTATTGTCACATGGAAGCAGTCTTTTTTTTCCCAGTACTTAGCAGACAGTACAAGCAGTATTGTGGGGAATTGCTTACGCTGTCTCTCCCACGGCTTCCATTTATTTCTCGGTGCTGAAATTGGGTTCTCTGTTGTTTACCACCCTTACACCCATCTGTCATCACAGGTTAACCAATAGTTTTTGGCTCCAGTGAGCTCGGAAGCATTGAGAAAGGCAGGGTTGGCCTTATTGTGTGCAGGAACACGGTAATACTTCTGTGTTAGTCACAATTCTGTTGTGCTCACTACTTCAAGCAGGGTAAAAAACATCTTCCACGCTCCTCCTCCTCCTGTTCCCCCTTTTTTTTAATCTGTGTAACAGACTATATATTCAGGATTCTGAATGCAATGTCGTATTGAGACAATTTAATACAATATAAAAGTGTAATATTTTTATTTTTCCTTCTAAAATTATTTCTGGAAGTATTGCTCATGAAATAAAAATATTTAACAGTGGCAGGTAACATTTTTTCTTTTGCCATAAATAGATTGCAACAGTTGTATCTGTCATACGGATTGTAACAGTTTAAAGCTGTACATGGATGGGGATCTTATGAAAAATAAGTCACTGTTCACGTTCAAAGCTAAAGCTAGCCATAAGTTTTTATAAAATATATGGATCATTTTTAAGATCTGTTAAATTCTACATGTAATTGAAACAAAGAAGCTTACCTCAATCTTTCAAATATTTCTTGTTTAGCAAAACCACGTTTCATGCTATTATTAAAGAGTAAGAGGTTTTGTAAAACATGTTAATATGTATCTAATCTTTGCATATATTTATAAAATTCTTAAGATTTTTTTAAGTTAAAATAAAATATGTTTTTATTAATATTGGTTGATTCTGTGATCCAAGACCATAAGAATTTTCATGTAATGGAAGGCTTTCAGCATCGGCATTTTATCCTTAATCTTCATTGCAGCAAAAGCAAAGTGTGATTTGTAGACATTTATTCATAATTTCTAAACCAGTTATGACCTTAATGCATAGACACTTCAACCTGGATTGGGTCACAGTTTATTTTGCATTATATGATCATGAAGACGACCACAAAAAAGGAAAAAACCTTGTATTTTATGTATTAAATGCTTTAAATTTAATTTTTTTCATTTTTTTTCATGGCCCAACACTATGTAAACATTTTTTGCTGGTTATAATCTTTAAACTGTTGCTCTCAGTAAACATTCTAAACTTTCCACTACCTTTGAGGTACAGGCTTAGGTGCAGAAACTGGCCCTATTTAACAGTAACTGTGTTTTATTTAATTTATTTTCAAGGGTTTAGGAGACTAAAATTAACATTTATGACTTAAGAAGGAAATGGAAGGGTAATAGCGATGATGAGTATAGATTTCTTACTGATTCAGTGACAGAAAACTCAAGAATGTTTTTCATGTTATGTATTTCTGACCTTGAAAGTCATAACTTGAAGCTACTACATTAGTTCTGGTTCACCACACACACTTGATCTGCCAAAGCACTGACTCATGAAATTCAGGTGTGATGAGTATATAAAGACTATTTGCAATGGAATTAGGAAGACTAGAGACGTTATAAAGGAGAATAATTTATGGGTGAAATAATTGGACTAGGACTGGAAGCCTTCCTACATCATTACCACTGTATCAAGACTAGAAGAGTATATAAAAAAAAATTGGTAGTAATAGAAAAGTCAGACGATAATGTGATTTTTTTTTTTTTTCATTTCAGCAAAAAGATGTCTTTGGAAAAAAAAAGTCTACAAGTAAACTGTGTTTTACTCGGTTCTTTTGCCTCCCTTCATATCATATGCCATGGTGATCAAGGGAGTGCATTTTTACTTTAATTGTTCTTCATGTATTTCTTTCCTAAGAAAAACCATCAGCTCAAACATGAGATAGCTTTTATTAAGTAATGACAGTATCCATTTTAATACAAATTTGAAAATGGCCAAATGTGACTATAACATTGTTCCAATGTTCTGATGTCTGCACGTTAATGAAATATATAATGATTTAATGTTATTAATCTGCATTGAAGTCTTACCATGGTAAATAAAACGAACCAACATTTTTATTTTAGCAGCGTATTCTGGACTCAGTTCCCTTTGGTTTTTTAGACTCAATCAAAACTGTTTGCTACAACACTTTTTGCATATTAAATATTAGGATTTTTACATGCTAAACAATGGATCATTTCTGTGTTCCTTAACTTATAAAAAATGGAGAAGCTGATTTTTTTAAATTAAATTTATTGCTTTTACACTTCTACTGCTTTTACACCTCTGTATCAGTGATGCTACATTTCTGTGTTTTGAGAACTGATATAAAAAGCTATCATTTAAGATGAATAAGTGACAATATTAAAAAAATACTGTCAATTATTTTTTATACATATATACATATACATTTTTAATACTAGAAGACTATATTTAAAGCTGTTTTCAATGCTGAATCATACATATTTTATATACAGATATCTCTGAAGAATGACTCAAAATAGTGGTTTTATTTACATAGTTTTATCATGACAGACTGTATGGTGGTTACCAACCGTATCCCGGGCTGCATCAAAAGCAGCGTGGCCAGCAGGTCGAGGGAGGGGATTCTGCCCCTCTGCTCGGCTCTGGTGAGACCCCACCTGCAGTTCTGCGTCCAGCTCTGGGGTCCTCGGCAGAGGAGAGACAGGGACCTGCTGGAGCGGGTCCAGGGGAGGCCACAAAAATGGTCAGAGGGGTGGAACATCTCTCCTGTGAGGAAAGACTGAGAGAGTTGGGGTTGTTCAGCCGGGAGAAGAGAAGGCTCTGGGGAGACCTTATTGCTGCCTTTAGGCTTAAAGGGGGCTTATAAGAAAGATGGGGACAGACTTCTTAGTAGGGTCTGTTGTAACAGGACAAGGGGTAATGGTTTTAAACTAAAAGAGGGGAGATTCAGACTAGATACAAGGAAGAGATTTTTTACCATGAGAGTGGTGAAACAGGTTGCCCAGAGAGGTGGTCGATGCCCCATCCCCGGAAACGTTCGAGGTCAGGCTGGACGGGGCTCTGAGCAACCTGATCTGGTTGAAGATGTCCCTGCCCGTGGCAGGGGGCTTGGACTGTTTGACCTTTAAAGGTCCCTTCCAACCCAAACCATCCTATGATTCTATGAATTCCTCTATGAATCTATTACATGAGGTCTTCAATTTGTGCAGAACTGAGGCTAGACTGCTCAAAGGAACTCGGGGGAATTAGTCACATGAGTTTCATAACATAATTGTTAAAGCAAATCCTTGTGTATTTAGTGCTAAAGAGTCATCATGGTAGTACAAAACATGGCTATTCCTATCTTCACAGCAACTGCAGGGGCACAACTCAATATGTTATTACAACAATGTGCTTGTACACATCTGACTAATAAATGCAGTACCACAGGGTTATTACCACACTGTGGTGATAGCACTGCAGGGCCATAACATGAGCTAGAAAAGAATTACCAGCATACACTTTTGCCAGATATTTGCAATGATGGAATTTCTTTAATAGAGGAAAGGAAGACAGCATAACAGATAAGGCTTACACACCTCAATCTAACAGGTCTCTCCACCTCCACGGAGGAGCGCTGCGGATGCAGGCTGGAGGCCAGACTCTAACCATTCCTCTTGACTTTGTGGTGCAATGAAGTGTGTGATTTATGGCCTGTTTGAGATGACGGAGGAAAACTTCAGACCCTCTGGATGACCCACTGGCACCTTGGGGGTGCCCCCACCTCAATGCCCTCCAGCCCATTTCCCAGAATCCAAGTGAAGGAGCTCTGTGTCACGCTCCCCAGTCCTGTAGACCCAGAAATACTGTGCCTCTTTAGAGGGGAGGCGTTACCCAAAGTTTATAGAGTGCTGTGAAGCTTTTTGAGATGCTTTTGAGGACAATCCATGTGCTCTAAAGTGTGGGATGGTCTAGACCTGGAGACAGAGCATTAGCATACGTGCTATCCATAGAGCCCGGTTAATATTACAGTGGGTAGCGTATAAGAGATATTCAGGTGGAAAAGCTGTAACACAGAGATATGGTGGCTGGGCCAGGTTTGCTCCCTCGACAGCAGTAGTGTCACGGACTGAATGCAGATCTCTATGTTTGCATGTAGCTTGGAGTCTGGCATAATTCAGGGTATAGAGGCACTATAGCCAGTACAAATAACAACTGGCAATTTCTGAGAATAAATTGGCAACTAGAATTTGAAAATGCACAGGTTTATAGCAAAACAATTTGTGATTGCTCAAATTATTAGTAAACGGATCAGCTTAACTAGGCTATTCATCTACTAAATGTGAAGTTTTTCAGGGTTATTTGGGGATGCCTGCTCTCATCTGTCTCACTTTTCCCAGAAATCTGACATGGCTATACTCACTGGCTGAATAGTTACAACCTTACTCATCTCTCTCTCCGGAAGACTACTTGGGTTCACTCCGTTAGTAAACTGAAACCAGTAAGGACAGATCCTCGTATGCTATAAGCAGAGAGAGTGACAAAAAGACCTCAGCAAAGTTGGAGAAGAATAAACTAGCTACCAACTTTTTCCACGAAAGCTAAAGATGTAACAAAAAAGTTAGAAGATCCAAAGTTACCTCAAGTTAAACTCTTTCTTTAAGCTTGAGTCAGACTGTTGTGTTTGGGTTCTGTGCAGATCTGTGTGAAATTATGTACCTATGAGCCACAATTCCTTGGCAGTAAAATGAAATTAAGTGTCCATCTGCCTTAGCTTGGGCTCTTACTTCTTGCTGATAAAACTCCTCTCAGCAGAGAGCTGATAAACAATTTTCATTTGCCTACAGTTGCTTCTCGACAGACGCACACATTCTTTTGAGCTCTGCCAATCACCTTCTAATTCTTCCCAAATCAAACTACCAGTAACTGAAGCTGTAACTGTATGTACAGATTTGTAAGAGAAATAATAAATGTTTTGCACTTGAAGTGGAATACAATGATTATCAATGATAAATCTTGGAATAAAAAAAAAATTGTTTTCCTGAGATTATAACTGATGGTTACAGCACATTCACCCGACAGCATGAGCACAACGGGCACGTTGCGCAAGAGAAGTGAAAGACAAAGAGTACAAACTAGAAGAGAAAGTGGCTTGGCATGAAAAGCCTATCCTCACCAAATCATGATGCTATATTGGAATCTGAAATTATGAAAGAGGCCATGTCTGTAGGAACCAGCTTTCAAAATGCTTTTCCACTCCCTCACCAGCTCAGGTCTGTCCCCGGTGCCGTATCACACTCCTTGACAGAGAAAGAGGTCTGAGATAGCGTATGCATCTCCCACAGGCAGCAACCTGCCCTGTCTCCACCATGGCAGCAAACCGCTAAGAAATTCTGCCTTTAAAACAGGCAACAATGCACGCACCGAGTGCTATTTTTAAACCCATCCCAATTAAAGGCCTAAAATAGAAAATATGGTGATTGATTTTAAAACCCAACAAAATGTTTCAGCTACATCATAAATTGCAGGCATTAGAAAACATAAATGACAGTGGAAGGTATGTAAACTCCTCTCTGTTAAGAAGGCAGGATGCGTAGTCTACAAAATGAATAAAATATGCTAAACCATTTTATTTATACAGGATACAAGATTGCCACAGGGCACAAGTTTTAGGTATCTAAGCAAATAAAATCTTGTTAACTGTTACCTTTTTTATAAAGCCTGATCCAGGAAAGACCGTATTTTAATATACTGAAGTAGACAACCAGTATTCCATTTCTTTCAAGGTTATATGAGGCAAGTTGGCTTCAATGGAAATTTGATGTGAGCATAATGTTTATACAATAGGAATTTTAAGGGATAGAATGCAAAACGTAAAATTTGTTTTTAATTGCTCTTTACTTTCCAACCTATAAAGCTCAGTGAGAAGGCTGAATGGTTATGTCGTAGTAGATTAAAATTTAAATCAAGTGCATAAACAGCCACTGATGAAACTAATGCATAAAACATAATGAGAATAGGAATCACTGGGAGAGAACTCTCAACTGCATTCTGATGTATGGATTCATAGACTCAGCACAATAAAAAAAAAGATTGGAAGTCCAAACTAGCTACTAGATTCAAATATTGCCCCAAAATTGTTACAATACATGATTTAAACAGTGGTTCTTTGGTTTCCCTTATTCATTATGTCTGGTTTTGAATATTGATTTGAACTTTAAAACTTAATGTAAGTAAAAGATTCACTTGTAGCATTGTGAGCAATTTAATCTCTACATAGAAAAAATCAGGCTACGAGTTTGCTAGCCTAAGGATAATTTTATTTCAGTGGAGGAGCTCTGCAGTAACTTACTACTTATATATTACTTAAATACAGTCAGGTTTTAACTATTTAACAGGTTTTTTGTACTCTTGCTTTCAGGAGGGTATGTCACCACTATGTAAGTGGAAATTGTGTATCTGTTATCCCTTTTTCATTTATCGTAAGAAGCTAAGGAAAAAAATAAAATGCAAAATTAGTCAACATTGGAGGACAATGAAAATGTGACCATACATAAATTTTGCTTTTGAAAACAGGTACCACCTCCCAGAATAATATTTGAATTAATCTTAAAAGGAAAATATACACAGACAGAATTAAGGGCAAGAGCAAGGTTTTGCAGATCCCAGAGGAGTCCAAAATCTGACAAGTTACTATCAGATTACTTCTAAAATCACAAAAGATTTGGGCTAGAAAAATCTCTGGTAAACGGCTTTATGGACCAAGCAAAACCAGGCATCCCCTGGCAAAAACATTTCTATTTTATCTGCCAAAGAACATCAGAAAACAAATTAAGATGAAACTTTGCCAGATAATGTATGTGTTAAAAAATGCAGCTACTGGACTGATAAAATTAGCTCATTCATTGTTAATGGAATATACTAAGACACACATTTAGGGCAAAAATATCGAACTTTGTTGACTCAGAAATACTTAAGTACACTGGATTTTCCTTTATCTGTACTCTTTGAGGTCTGCAATATATAAACCTTACATGAATGGATCTTAAAAAACCCTTTGCAGCAAGTTATTCTTTAAAATTCAGGGTATCCCTTGGTGCTTTATTTGTACCAGGTATGAATTTTATAGGAGCATGGTAGTGGCTTATCTTAACAGTGCAAAACTGTTACCAGGGCTGGTGACAGGCTGTCAGTTCCTAATGGTACTGGCACCATGGGATTCCTGGAGTCTCTAAATCAAATTCCGATTTCAGTTGTACTAACTTTATCCCGTATGAGTCAGTTTTGTTGAGGGTAGTCACTCTTAAGAGTCATGAATATTAATTTAACTAGGGCAAACACTGTTGTTGATTTGCTATTGCAACGCCTCAGCTTTCCAGCGACTGTAATTAAGTGCTGCAAAGACTTACTGCAATCTATGCTCTGAACTGGACATGAAGTGGCAGTACCAGTAGTTTGTTCAGTTCTTTCACTACTGTCAGTCTAAAAGAGTGAATGGACAGGTCTGATTGTCATGAAATACATGATTCTGCATCTATATGTTATCCACTGAGTATTGAAAAGTCATAAGCTAAAGTGCTTTTATGAAAGTTGTACATGAGTGGCATAATTTTAGATTTTAAAAAATGAAACTGTTGAGTCTTCAAAAGATGAAAGAAATGGCGGGGCGGGGTGGGGGTGGGGAATACAGTCAGAGGCATTTATCCAATACTGTGAGGCAAAGGCCATCATTTACCATGTACAGCTTGGCCTTCAAAAAAGAATTTTTAGAGAACATAGTGATTTAACTATAAAAAGAACTCCATTGTAAACATTCTGAGATAGGAAAGAATAACAGCACCTTCCGTCACATTGATGATCAATCTATAGAGACATGTGTGATATTTTACCAAAATTTTTCTGCAGCATATGGCAAGGAGTTGTTGCAATTTTTCTTTCAATTGTTACACAGATTTTGCCATTTTTCTTTTTTAATAGGGAAAACTATGGTACATTATTTAGACTTCATCAAATAGAATGAAAACTAGTATTTGATTGCACTGTTATAAAGAACTAAGAAAGAAGGTCACACAGGGAGAAAGAAAGTAACAGTAGGTCAAGAAGAAAAATAAGAAAATTTCAGTGAAGAGATCAACTGCTTATCCTAAGCCATACATAAAAAACCCCAACTAATTTCCTGTCTAAACCATGCTTTAAGATGCTATAAGACTGCTAACTAATATGATTGCTAAGACTGGCATTAGTTATGTCCTGATCAGACTTCCTAGAAAGAATGGACTGATATGAATTGTTTTAATAAGTATATATGAAGTCTGAAAAGATAAAGATGGTTTGTCTAGAATTCTTTTTTATCTGTCTAGTCATCACAGCATCCTATGAAAATAGCATTATGTGGGATGAAGAAAGACTTGAAGAAGCTACAGCATTACTAGAAGTTGTAGGCGAGAAAAAATTGGAGGAGATCATTAATTTTCTGAGGAATGTGTTGTGGGCACAGTTTAAACCTGAGAACAGGCTGTTGTCTGAAGTACAATGGGTTTTGGGTCACCTGCTTTGCAAATGTGGTGACTGTGTCACAATCAGCTGAGAAACTGCTGATACAGGACTGATCGCCAGCCTTAACCCTTTTTTGCGGTAGGAGGTGACACCAGGGTTTTTTGCTGGCATCCTCTGTCCACCCAACCCAGACTCACCCTACAGTTGCCACCTCCTGCCTTGTAACCTCTCCCAGATGCCCACCAGATGTCCACGGACACGGTAGATGACTCTCAGCCATAGAATATTTTGACATGCAGTGCATGGTCATGCAGACTGGTCATAAAGCTGATAGCTTCCAAAATACCAGTGATGGAAAAAAGGTCCTGGTAAAAACTTAGCTCTGTTGACTGTTACACAGATCATAACTCTACAGATATTGCAGGTTCACTACTGTTCCGGAGAATGGTACATTGACTTGGGCATATTTAAACATCCATTTTGAAATTACATTCCCAACTTCTTTCTATTCACATTTGGTTGAATACAGTCTGTCCCTTAAATGTCTTATACAGGAGATTTTCTTTTTTTTTTTAAATATATTTAAAGTGTATGTAGTCTAACTACCTTTTCACAATGCAGTAGGAGAGTGGAAGTACCTCCAATAAGGTTGTAATGCCATCCACCTTCTCAAAACATTCTACGCTAAATAACTATTACATCAAAATATCACGCTTTACCAATAAGTTATGAAAAGTCCGAACAAGTATATGACATTTTAAGGGGGCTGTTACAGACAAAACTACACGGTATCTCATATTTCAAAGATCCTTTAAAAAGGAAGACCAATTATTCTGTCAGCTTCATTGTGGAAATCCAGAACAACTCTGCCTGTTTCATTCAGGTTAACGTTGGGCCCCTCACAGGGGCTGATTGAGCTGCTTAGAGTCTACAGGAGCCCCCTTATTGAATGCAACAAGGACTGAATTTTGGCTATAGCATACAAAACTAATAGGCAATGGGTCAGCCAGGCAATGACTATGTCCACACGTGAGCGTATAATTAGCTAGTAGTACCTGATCCTCATTAATGCATGTTCATTTTTGCTAATGCTAACTGATATTGTGCTCCATCGCAATGGTCACTGTTTCTCTCCCTTCTCCACAGCCTGAAATTTGCTTCCTCATCTGCCTCCCGCTGCTCACAGCCCCTTTTTCCACAGCCTCACTGCTGCAGTTGTTTCTCTTGTCTTGCATATCATTTTGTCTGAGAAACATCACATTCTTCCCAAATTACTTGGCATCATAGCTGGGTGCCCAAGGAGGTGCTGGTTCTGTTGGAGAGGATACATTGTAGCTTGAACAAAACCTCTGAAATTTGCTCGTCTCTGCTAAAATCCTAGGAAATGTCACCGACTCCCCACGTCTGACCTACTACTGTACTTAAACATCTGTAAATTTGATTAAATTTTCTTTCCTCCTACTGAAACGCAGTGTGTAACTGCTTGGAGCTGTTAACTGTACACTGCGGGTTTTTTCCTCCGTCTATCTCTTTAAGGCATTGGAGCTTTGGTAGTTCTAAAATCCAAAATGTACAAGGACGAGCAAGTATATGAAAAGATAAATCAGTGGAGTTTATGTCCAGTGTTAATCAGTATCTCCAAAGAGGAAGAGAAGAAGCAAAACAAATGTAAGCAAGCAGGACAGTATCTCTCTTGCATGTATTCTCTTTCTAATTCCATAGGGAAATGTCACTAATAGCCAGTAATAAAACTCATTCCACGATGCTCATTCAGTTTCTCTGAACTCACTGAAGCACTTGTGGTGGGTTGACCCAATACAGCACTCTATGAAATGTCTTACAATATATCTTATTAGCCTTACGTAAGAAATACAGGTGGGTTTCTTCCAGGAAAATGAGCGAGACAGACAGGAAAATGGAGTATGCTATTCAACTGACCATAATAAAAGAGGCATAAGGTACAATGTATTAAAAAAAATCTTTCTAGAATTATAAAAGTGAGGTTTTTGCTTAGCAAGCCTTTATGTGACTATATTTCGCAATATAAAAATATAGAAAAGAAAAATGAGCTATCACTTTATTTTAAAATCCCATATTTTAAAGTATCCTTTTTTTCAGAGCACTGGAAATTTTAGACCTTTACTTCTGGAATTAATGGAAGAGCTGATAGAATTAGCAGATTGTTATTCTTTACATGAATCAGCACTACTGTGGCATGAGACAGTGCCATTAAGCTTATGCACATTTAATGAGTCAAAAAGTGTGGTAGGATTCAGGAATCTTGGGTTGCTTTTCAGATTTTTAAATTTATTGATTCTTGCTATTCTTTGGTCATTTTAATATTTTGAGGTAAGAGCTTTAAAATTAAATGAAAAGTAGGAAAGCAGACAGTGCCCCAGAGTTGGGTCCCTTTGGCACCTACATATGCACTTTTGCTTCTTGAAATATTCTATTGAAATAATGTGTAACCTGTCACTTGTCCTCTAGGTTTTCTTTCTTTTCTTAGTAATTTTTCTCTTGGGTCACTCTCAGGTTTCATTGCTGTTGGGCATTCTTAAATAATTTTAAAATACTAAACATGGTCCAAGTCAAGCTAGTCTGAATGAGTTTAAATTCTGAAACATTTTTTAAAAAAACTCTTCCACAATCACAGGTGAACAGCCACAATCTTTTCTTTCTCATCTTTGAGCTACCATCCATAGAACAACAAAGCAGAATAATTTATTCTACAGAATTGAATTTAAATACCATTTGAATGCTTTTAAGAGACTAGAGATGGAGCCCAATTCCTCTCTGCAGTTAGTGGCTTGCAGGTGACCAAGAGTTCTTTGGTTTCTTTCATATTTTACCTAAATTATCTGCCTAGGAATCAAACTCTTGCAACAGAGACCTGGAACAGCAGTGGACTCAGGCTGCATAAGTCAGTGTCCTTCAAAAGCATCTTTGCAGTGAGTATACTGCTAATTTTGATGAAATGGTACTTGTGGGTCTCATCTTCACAATGCCTACTGTTAAATACTACAATTGAAATAAGCTTCACATTATACCCCTGAGCTATGCCTTGCATTATCTAGGCCAACATCTTCACGCAAAAAGGTGCTCATGTGTTTTTTTCCCCACAAGGTAGTCACCTATATCATCTTAGTTCATATATAAAAACCTTCACATGTCCTACATGCCTGTTAAGCACAAGTCAAGCAGAACTTGACAATTACAAAGAGTACAGTCAGACAAGGATGACCAACCAACGCAAGGATGGCCAACCTATGACCCATGGACCAAATCAAGGCCGTTAGAAAGACTCATACAGCTCACAAACCCCTCAATGTCCTCCTCTTTTCTCAGCACTGTTGGAGGAAGGCAAACTGTGTCATATGAAAACCAAAATCTGCACAAGACAGTTCGTCTGTCAAGGCATGTAACCCCACAAACTGGCTGGGTTATTTCTGAGGTAACTAAAATGTTTAACTATTTCAATTTCTTAATAAAATCCCCCCCCAAGTCTGCTTAGATCACAGGTCTGCCTGGTTCAGAATGTTATTTTTCATAAATATCCCTCTTGATTTTGATCTCCAATTTAGGCTGGAATAGGTTGAATAAAATATTTCTAACTTCCAGGAAAAAAAACCAAACCAACCAACAACAGATATTTTTCTGAAATTTGTATGAAAGTTTGTAGACAAGCACTTCCCTTACAATTCTTCTGATGGAAATAGTTGGAACCCAAGTATTCAATGCAATATGAATCTAGAAATAAACCCAAACTTCAATGACTGTCATTGTTTATTTAAGAAAAACAGAAAAAAAGTAAAATATTTTGTCTTCATTAGGTACTCTTATTGGGTTTCAATGTAATATGTACTTTAAAATCAGAAGCTGAAACCTCATTATCAGTCTATATACAAAATACCGTTGGGATGGTTACCAGTCACTTTACTAATTACATTTACACCATCTTAACAAAATCAGGTAACACACATCCTTTTTATTATTAATTTTATTAGTAATTAATGGTGCATGATTGCATGTTATGATCAGTTAGGGTTTTTTTGAGTTTAATAAGAACACTACTCATTGCTGGCAACTAGAATAGATAGCAGAAGGATTAGGCTGAAGTTAAGAAATAGTTTGACTCCTACTTCTCTACATGCAGCAAATAAACTGTATCAGCAATTGTAGCAGTGTAAGATGTTTTTCCGCTAGGTAGAAATATTGCTTTGATTTCTTAGTGTGGAAAAGTTGATGCTTTCTTTTTGTAAATATAAATCATTAGATTCAAGATACAATAAAGAAAAAGATAAGTCTTCTAAAAGTAAAATATGGAAAAATTAAAGCATTCTTGTGTTATAGAAGAAAGAAGTTGGCCAGACCTGTGTAACTGAGAAAGGTTGATGCAGCTGAGGCAGCTGAATTTATTACTTATGGGGAAAGAGACTTCTGAGGTTATCTTGTTCTTAATGGATAGTGTGAAACTCAGATTTATCTTAGTGCAAGTTTTCTCAAATGCTTTCCAACAGACATTGCCATTCCTGGAAATTCTAGTCACTAAAATGTCATTGTTATTGCTGCTTTAACAAATTAGCCAATTTAGGAAGTCTTCTAGCAGTTGAGTTACTTGCAGACTCACTACTGATTGCTCCAACTCTTATAGTTTAATGGGTCTGTGACCATAATGACTTTACAGATCCATTGCTCCAGGACCTGTAGCAGTTTCAGTCTCAGCATTGAGAGAGAGGTGACTCAGCAGCCAAGTCAAAAGACCCAATTCACTGGCTTCCTGACTCATGTTTTGCCTTTCGTAGTGTCTAGTCCTATACTTGAGACGAAGCTGTCACTTTGCTCTTGGGATATTTAAGGGAAAGTCTGCTACGCTCAACTTATGACAGAATTCACTCAAACGCTTAAAAAAATGGTGTCATAGAGACTTAGGGGAGACTGCACGTAAATGTATCTGGTGCTCATCTACTTGTTAAGGTGGCAAAACCAACTTGCATAGACCGCTTTAGGGTATACCTGGGAAGAGTTTTGTAGTCTTCAGCAGCAAGAAAACATGCTGGAAAACATCCTTGAATGCTACAGAGAACAATTCTTGATTTTAAGGAGGTGGCAGCTATGTAGCAAAATGGGCTGCAGTTTCCTTGGCCCCTCTTCACCTCATCCACAGGAAATCTCCTAGTCTGTTACAGAAGGTTCTGGTAATAATGCAGATAAAAAGTAAAATGCCCCATCCTTGGGTCTTTCACCTACGGTTTGCAGAAGTGGTGAAGAAACACAGGAAATAGTTTTTACTTACATTTAGCAACTTTTTACAGAGGTACAATGAATCATCAGCTGCATTTCAACAGAGTGTATCTGGAGTGCAAATACCAGGGTGCAACTTCTGGCACTTCAACTTTTAGTCAGTGCAGGAGGTGTTATTTTTGGTTTAATTTTAAGCTGTGTTGAGATTACAGGAATGCTGCATGGTATGATTATTTCTGAGCTTTGGCCCAAAGCCCCACTACTCAGGTCAAAGTCTTTTCAGGTCTACTTTACCATTCACAGGAACTCTATATCCATTATTAATGAGAAGAAAAATTCACTAAAATGTTCCTAAAGGAGAAGAATATTTAACTAGGAAGGTATGATCATATCTTTGTGTGAGGCAGGTCTTTGCAAAGTGTGAAAGAATGAAAACTCTCATTACAATCATCATTTGCATAAAGCCAGTCTGGTTACCTCAGTAGTTAGAAATAATGCTCATTGCTTTCATATAGAGCTGACATCTATATTCAGTGTAATTACAGTCTAACGTACAAAGTGCAACATAGATCCTTCTTTTCTAGAAGTGCTTGTTTTTTGCAGTGCTGATTCAGCTCCTCTAATTCTATAGTATGAGTACATGCAGTCAGAGCTTATTTGGGATAATTTACATTAAAACAGTTACAAAGGGTAGAAAGCAAAAACTAGAAGATGTCTACTTGGAATAAGTTAGATCTTTGTCTAGACCCCTAGAATGCAAATTAACACTCAGCTACAGCTTCTGTAAACTAGTGCCCAACAGTCAACATGTTATAAATACTTCCTCAAATCTGTACTTTGTGTGATAAGTCTAAGAGTAAATTCAGAGTAGAATTTGTAGATCTCATTTGTTTTGAATTAATTGCACTAATTAACTGATGATAATATGGTATCAAATAGTAGAAGGGATGTTATATAAATAGTTGTTCAAGGACATTTATGATTTTTTTCCTAGGATTTCACAAGACAAACTAGACTAAAAACCACAGCTAGAATAGGATTGATTTTTTGGGAAACTTCCTTTTTGGAAAAATATGTAAACTAATTTGTACCCACTCTTTGTAAACTCTTTGAGATAAGGAAATCCTGTATGCAAAATAAATATATTTTTTTTTTTGTCTGTAAACAACGGTGAAGTACTTATATAGTCCTGCATGATAATTAAAGTAACTCTGCAAGATTCAGGTGTAACGACTGACATCAACATTATCTATTATCATCAGATAAATAACCAGAAGTTTCTCACAGCTGTAGGATTTCCTATATCTATTTAACTAATGGAGAATTACAATATACAAAGGTTATTGTATTTTTATTAATAATGTAATTAAGCATGTCTCAACTGAAGCAGTGCCTAGAGGTATTCACGTTCATTTCTGCAGAATATATCTTTTGACCATTTCCACCACTTGGTAACTATGAGACTCATCTGGCTACCATGTCCCAGTTTTGTGTGTCCCACAGCGAGAAAGATATTGGAACAAGTTCAGTGGAAGCCCCAAAAGATGGTTAGGGGCTTGGAGCACATGATACAGAGAAGCTGAGAGAGGAGCTTGTACAGCCTGGAGAACAGAAGGATAAGGAAGGAAACAGCCTTCAGCTACCTGACGGGAGGTGATGGAGAAGAAAGAGTAAGACTCCTTTCAGAATTGCAGAGCAAAAATACAGAATTCAACAGACAAAAAATACAGCAGGGATGGCCAAACACTGGAACACATCTCCCAGAGAGGTTATAAAGTCTCCGTCCTTGGAGATATTCAACACTTGACTGGACAAGGCTCTGGACAACCTGATCTAACTTTGAAGCTGGATGTAACTTCAAAATTCAAAGTTATTTCTCCTTTGCCTGGCCATTGGACCAGATGACCTCCAGAGATCCCTTTCAACCTAAGTTGTTATATGATGCTATGATTTTCAGAAAAGAAGAATTTCGTCTTTTTAGCCAGTGGAATTTTAATTCTGAAAATATCTCCAACTTCCATTCATTGAGCCTATGTCATTTAAAGATACATTTCTACAATGGCATCACTGGTAGTGATATCTTCATAGCATGGCAAAATATTCATAAAGGCTGCAAAATTTTATGATAAAAGAAAATTACAGAGGGAAAAAAAATTGAAATCTCATCCCTTCCGGCATTGTTCTGAGTCACTGGAAATAGTGGCATTCAAATTTTCCAACAGTCCTGCCAAAGTGAGGAAACAATGCAAGATTATTTGCATAAATTATATCCTGCTAGGTATAACATAAAATCTAAAACCAAGAAAGAGGTTCCTGCAGAAAAAGTTGCTTTTATGAATAAAGTTTTGCAGATTGTTCTAACAGTGAGTGAATTCCATTTCTGAAAACAAGAGCAAATTAATAAGCACACAGGTTTTGCACCAGTGCTTTTCAAGCAAGTCAAAATCTCCTCAGAGAAACAGTAGCAAGTCAAATATTTGTAAAGCAGATGTAGCATTTCCCTTAATTCCCAGATGCTCAGGACCCAGATTTCCATACATGAATTGGAGTAGAAAGAAGAGCATTACCATGACTTACTGAAGCTTATTTCATCTATTAGCCAGTGCACATTATATGTTCCTTTCTGTGTTCAGGGCTGTTCGATTGCAGCCTATAGATGTTAAAGTCTTTCCTACACAGACGAGGGCTCATGTTGCACCAATTCTGATGAACAGTACAGAGCCCAGCGTGAGAGTCAGCACTCAGTAACTTATGGTAAAAAATAAGCTGCAAATAGAAATCGTCAACAGTGAAAATAAAAGTACTAACAGTAACGAAGAATAGAAGAGCCTTAATGTATATCCACTGAGTTGCAATCTAACGTAAGTCAGCCCCGTGGTCTCTTTTGTCCTGGAGCTAGAGAGCCTAGCTGGGCTACAGAAATCTCATTAGTGACCAATGGTACAAATAATCAACATTTCCTGCACTACAGCCAAATCCTCTCTTTCCCAGATTACAAAGGCTGCTCTCCTTGGTGTAGACAACATTTAATTGCCAGCCACTACCAGACCTACACAGAATACAGACTCGGTTGTTGGCAGAGGTGGTTTAATGAATTTGTGGATTTGTCTCTTCACTGTCCCAATCCAGCTGATGGTGGAAGAAAACGAAAAGCTATCTGAACCCCTGGACACCGAGCTTGGCATGACATTAACATTGGACAGTTTTATGGAGCACCTCCAGAAGAGCCGGGCAGACAACTGCGCCGTGTGATGCAGGAATGAGCTCTGCCAAAAACCGGGCTGGGGGGGAGGAAGGGGACGATGGTGGTCCTGACATCCCAGGGCTCCATCCATGTTTGCCCAACGCTGGGTAAATCCATGCCCGAGGTGATGACATTTAGCTCCATCTGCCACAAAGCTCTTCGCTCGAGTTTCCATGCACTCAGCCTGCTGCCAGTGCAAAGCCTGGAGCTCTGCCATGTGGGAAGGAGGAGCCCATTACACTGTGAAAATCGTTTTCATATCTCCAGAAGCCAGCATTTCCCATGCCACAGGGAAGAACATTAGCCGTATCTGTTCCATTCATTATTTCAGAAAACGTAAAAATGAAAGAAGCTTAATACCCAGAATCCCTTTTTTACAACTACTGCCATTTTAATTACCCAATATAATCCATTTTATCTAGGTTAAGGGTTAAATGCTGCAGTAAAAAAAAAAAAAAAAAAAAAAGAAAAAAAGAATGCATAAAATAGATATTTTTATTTAAAATATGTTAACATTAGGGAAAAAACCTCATCTAAAAATAGCGTAACAAATCAGAAATGCTAAAAAACAGCAATGAAAAGGAAACAGCATTTACTGATGTTTTGTTTCATACTTGTATTGTCTTTTCTTGCAGTCTGGATGAGTAGAAATTCTCCTTTAAAAGGAAAACAAAGGTTCTTAAATCATCATACATTTCCATTAGCTGGGGCAATGAGAAAAAAAATGCAGAAAATAATTCAGGATCTGCACAAAAGATACAAAAGTTGTCATTGCTATGGGATAAGAGGGGAAGGGTCCGGATTCAAAGCAGAATATTAAGGAACATGGCAAAAGGGACCTCTTTGGGTTTTGTCTTTTAATATATTCATTGTAATTAAACAAAAAAGGGACTTATATTTTGAATGTTGTAACTCAAGTGAGCCCAAGTCAACTGCTTTATTAGCTCAAAACACACAGAAGAGAGACAGAAGGTGTATAGTTGGTGTCAAATGCTGCTGGCATTCTGTCACATTTATAAGTCTTAATTTACATATATGCACCTACTTGCACTTTATAGGTGCGAAGGTCAATTATTGCAAGCATAATTAACATTTTACTGCCAGAAGTTGTTAAGCTATTTAGGTAAAATGAAGATTTGAATAATGGAGCACGATAACTAGATACTATATTAAAGGATGAGTAATAAAATTTAGGATCTGAAAAACTTGGCTCATTTAGAGTATTGTTGGTTCCAAGAGAACATAATTTGACTTAATAAACTCAAAAGTAATAGAAATGACCGCATCCTGTAGCATAACTGGGGGGAAAAGTGTGTGAAACTCATGCAAATTAGCATGAAAGAAGCTTGAATAAAATGTTCCACAAAGAAGGGAAACTGATGTACATCTGCCTCTGAAGAGCAAGAGAAGGGGTGGAGGGAATTTTAAAGGCAGCTTTTCAATACCTGCAAGGAGATAACCAAGGAAGCAGAGCCAAGCTCTTCACCCAGATGCTTGGTGGGAGAATAGACAACAAACTGAACTGGGGGAGATTCCTTCTGGACATAAAGAAAAAAAAATATTACTATGAATATAAAGAAGAACTGGAACAGGAGTCCAGAGAGGTTGTGGGATCGCAGTCCTTGGAGGTTTTCAGGATGTGACTGGATAACCCTGAGCAAGCTGCTCTGATTTCAGTGTTGACCCTGCTTTGAAGAGCGGGTTGGGCCAGAGACCTCACACGGTTCCTTCCAGTTCAGCAGTTCTGTGACACATACGGTGATGGTGAGAAATAAAAACCACGCCTGAAATTTCAGTATTGAAAGAAAGTAGATGCATACGACACGCCTGTCTTGAAAATGGAAGCACTAGCAGTATTTATAGTCTCAACCTCTAAAGCACTTCTCAGAAATGGTAAATAAGCTCTGTGCCTGAAAGAAGAAATAAAAAAGCAAAGGCCTATATCTGAAAGACTGATTGAGGAGTGGGCGTTTAGGCAAATTAATTCCCATATATTCATAATATAACTGTATCATGTTTATTGACTTTAAAAAATCCATAATAGCCACTAAAATCTTTGAAAGCGAGAGAAAACATGAAGTTAATGAATAGTAAGTGAATAAATGTGCATTTTATTTTTTAAGGAAACAAAGCTGAATTTAGATCTGGATATCTTTCCAACTCAAAACCTATTCACAAATTCAAAATTAAATTATCCATAATATCTTGTTTCTGCAACTTTGGCAGAATTTTAAACACCTTTCACATACTAAGTAATCTCTCTCTGGCACATGGCTCAGCCGTTTTGGGCAACAAGATGTACCTGTGCTGGCAAATAAGGAACATGAGTTTTGTTATAACCATGAAATTATCGTGTGAGGATGTCACAGGTGCAAAGACTGACGTCATGAAAAATAAAGGGTATTGCTTACAAGCCATGGAAACCAATGAATCACTACAGTGTGGTGTTTTCGGAACACAAAACATAATGGAGTAAGTCTGAAGTCTGGATGAATCAAGTGGAGAGATGGCTATTCCAGACAGCTTCATTCAGTTATTACCAGTCACTGCTTTAGCTCCAATGTCCAATGTCACCTGGACTATTAGAACAGAAAAAGTGAAGATGCCTCATTGTCTCTGGCAGTTCTGAGAAAAAGGACAAAACATCTTTTTATATACCAGACATTCAAAACCTTTTATAGAGAACTCTGAGAGTAAGAACACTATGTTACAAGAGCAGTTGTACATCTTAATGTAGTTCACACACAATGTTTTGAGCGCTGTAATCCATTTTACTGAAAGACCTGATAGTCATGACTAAGATATGTATTTTCTTTCCAAATATCAGTTTTTCAAGTGAGGAACAGAAACTTTGTACACCTTCTGGTCAAAAAGATGATCTGAACAGCTGAACTGGTCCATGATCTTAATAGAGAAATATGGTTGATGATTATTATGTGTCAGCCTTTCAAATGGGGGAAAAAAAAAGCAGATTGACCTTTAAACCTACGTGAATACAGTAAAACTTATATGGATAGTTAAAACCATTAAAAAATCCATATATACACACTGTCCAGCTAAACTGAAAGTTTCTTATCTATTCTTATATTAAGTAACTAATAAAATAGTCTTGGATTGATTTAAAATTCTATGGTATTATGGCTGCAGCTGATGTTCAGGTTAATCTATTAAGAATTTCATAGTGGAATATAAAAAAAACTACAGAGCAACCATGTGAAAGATCCTAAGAAGTATATTGTTATATATGGGCTTTCTTTGGAAATTTAGAAAAGGTACATTGACAGAAACCAGAGATTTTCAGTTCAACAGAAATTAAAGAAAAATGCTGCTAAGTGCTTGCCCTAGATTTTATGGAAAACAGGACTTGCTAAACCTGATTTCATTGTCTGTTGAGCGTACCAGTTTGGCTGACAAAGATAACTGTCAAATGTAAAATCTTCAGACTTCTGAAAGGCCTTTACATGAGAACCACATAGAAAATTAGCACTATGAAATAGCAATAAAGCATAGATTTAACAGACAAAGAACTGGCTAGACGATAAATATAAAAAGTAGTCAACAGTGGAGTAACATGATTTGAATGAAAATGTCTCTAATGTAAATTTGTAGCTATAGCAGCAAATCCTGCACTACTGAACCATTTCATTAAATGGTTTGAAATACATAAAAGTGCTTCTGATGAAAATTTTGGATAAGGGTTGGCACGGTTGAGAATACTGAAGGCAGAGCTGTAGAGGTCCATTCCCTCAGAAGGGATGGGATTCACCTGACCACATAAAACTACCTACTTTGTGGATATCTGAGCTAGTCACCTCACTGTAAAAGCCAAAGGAGAGAAAGAGAGATATAGGGACTTTTACATGCGTATGATAGTTCAGATTAGTAACACCCTAAAAGTGCCTATTTCTCTCCACTGATGCTAAAAAAAATATAGGCTGACTCACAACATTTTAACTATTTGAAATTAGTTGTAATTACTCCGATTCAATGTTTTTGTTTTAGTACAAATAAGTTATATATTTAGGAATAAAGAAAATAGGTAAAGTGTACAGAAAGAGGGGTTGAATATTGGAAAACAGGGACCCTGGAAAGAATTGAGGGCTTGTGGTGGACATGCAAAGAAACTCCTACCAGCTTTATGAAACATAAAATCCATGAAAATTGGACATGACCCGGCAATGTGCACCTGGAGCCCAGAAAGCCAACCATATCCTGGGCTGCATCAAAAAAAGTGTGGCCAGCAGGTCGAGGGAGGGGATTCTGCCCCTCTGCTCTGCTCTGGTGAGACCCTCATCTGGAGTACTGTGCTCAGCTCTGGGGCCCCCAAATTAAGAAGGACATGGACCTGCTCAAGCGGGTCCAGAGCAGGGCCATGAAGATGATCAGGGGGCTGGAGCACCTCTCCTGCGGGGACAGGCTGAGAGAGCTGGGGTTGTTCAGCCTGGAGCAGAGAAGGCTCCAGGGAGACCTTATAGCAGCCTTCCAGTACCTAATGGGGACCTACAGGAAAGATGGGGAAAGTCTTTTTACAGGGCCTTTAGAGACAGGACAAGGGGCAATGGTTTTAACTGAAAGAAGGTGGGGTTAAATGAGACATCGGGAAGAAATTTTTTTATGATGAGGGTGGTGAGGCACTGGCACAGGTTGCCCAGAGAGGCTGTGGCTGCCCCATCCCTGGCAGTGTCCAAGGCCAGGTTGGATGGGGCTTGGAGCAACCTGGTCCAGTGGGAGGTGTCCCTGCCCATGGCAGGGGGCTGGAACTAGATGATCTTTAAGGTCCCTTCCAACCCAAACCATTCTATGATGGGGTAAATCAGCCTGGAGAGGGGGAAGGAATGCACCACCACATACGATTATATGTTTATTTTGGAAAAAACCTGAACTTAAACCCCAGATATACATTTGAACAGGAATAGATCCAATTAGTAGCAAAGGGCAGTACAGAAGCAATAGTACTTCAGTATAGTGCACCATAACTCAGATGCAGGGATACTGCGTAAAATTAAATTGCCTACATTTTAATAAGGATGTTGTAAAAGAAGACCTGAAGAAAGAGAAGAAAGAAAATATTCAAAGCATGGGGAAAACTTCTTTCAGTAAAAGGCTAAAAATCTCAAGCTGTTTAACTTTCCATCTGATGACTGAGAAGTGATTTGAATGCAGTGTTTAATATAGTAGAAAAAGCCATAACAAGAACCACTGACTGTAAACTGTTGCCAGACAGCTTTACACTGGAAACGTGGTACATGCTAATAGCAGGGAAAGCAGCCATCAGAACAAACTGCCCAAGGAAGCGATGGCGTCTCTGTTACCTGATACTTTTCAGGACTGAAGGTCTTGCGGGGAGATAGAAGTCTTTGAAATACAAATGTTCTTTAGTCCAGTGCAAGTTGCTGGCTTAAGGAAATGTGATTATACCTAACGGCTCTTCAGGCAGGCTGCTCTTAGAGCCCCTTCTGGCCTGAAGCTCCCCAAGTCTTTCTTCCTGTGGATTGATGAGTGGAGAATAAAGATCGGGCAAGGACACGTGTACGGCCTGCGTTTCGCTTCTGCCGCAAGATCTACTGACACCTAATCCCTGAATTTACACGTGAACATATTTCTTTTCAAAATCGTTTAAACAGGCTGTCAGATGAGCTGGTGTTTTAGCAACATGTGCCAAAGCGTGAAGAGAACAAAAAGCACAGTGAAAACCCCCAGTGAAGAATATAGACGGGTATATGAGAAATGTTAGGTTATGTGATCATCTACACAAACACAAAGGAGCACCTGGAACAGTGACAAGTGGGGAAACCCCTGAGTCTGCATCTGAGAAGACCTGTTAGACCGTCAGACAAGGCAGGTTTGCAAGAACTGCCATGGAGATACAGGAGGCGGTGGTCGCAATTCAGTAGGTAGAAGTCTTGCCCCCTCACCCCCCCCCCCCCCCCCCCCATTACTACCACACTGGTACTTGATGTGATGTTACAGACAGCATCATAATTCTGGACACTAGCATTGCTGAAAAAAAAAGGAATAGCATTTTCTAAAAGGTTAGGAGTTTTAATCCCAGTGTCCTGGGATTAAATTTAAATTTTAAATTTAAATTTAATCAGTTGATTTTCCTGGCAGTTTCACTTACTTTTACTTCTTGTTATGAGTTACATGCACTGTTCAAATAGCTGATTGATTCTTTCTCAGATAGCTGTCAGATGCATTTCAGTGCCTGAGGGAGTTTTCTATATATACTTATGTATCTTTAAGATCTTGTCCTGATGACATCATCCGATAGTATGTATTAACTCACAGAGACGGAGATTTAGATTATATTGCATGCTAGGAGACAGCCAGGCAAAAAAAGGTGTGATTTAAATTCCACATGGATATTAAAATTGTTGATTTTAATGGAAATGACAACAAAAGTTAATACATAAGATTAATCACATGCTTGAACGTCTTCCTGTGTTAATTTTTTTCTGTTGTGCATTCATTACAGAGATTGGCTAATGGGAATCCTGAAACTTTGATACGAAGAGTTTCTTTATTTTGTGGATACTGAAAAAGAAAGTCTGCAAAGACAGGAGCCTGAGAATAAACACTGAGTTCATCTCTCTCCAGTCCATGCTTCCAAAGACAAGCCATCTCAGTAGAAAAACTCAAGACCCTTTCCCCTGGCTGATGCCACTACCCGCTCTGTTGCCCAAGTCACATATTCCTCTGCACTGATTGCCTAAGACACACACTAAGAGGGGAGGAACCAGTTTCTTCCTTTGTAGCTTATCAGGTCTCATTAAGAAGAATTTTTCTTTCCACTAATTCTCAAAAAATCACTCATTCAAACTGCATGCAGGTAATTTTGTGCTTCTTAGGCTAGTAAAAAGAAATGTGTTGGTTCATAGCATCAAAACTCAGAATTCATATGTGTGAAATATATATAGCTTATGCATACGATCCTTACTGTTGCAAGATCTGAAAATGATACCAATAACAGGCAATATTCTTTACAAGTAATATTTGCTTCTAAAGCACTCAGGCCATTAAATCTGAAGTCAGCAAACAGAGATAAAAATCATGTTTAAGAAAAAAGGACAAATTAAGTTTATGAACTAAGAAATGGTTCCAGTGGAGAGAAAAGTACAGCAATAGGGGTAAGAATGAAGGACATTATATCTTTTCTAAGACAAAAAAAAAAAAAAAGAAAGGAAGAAATAAAAGTACTGTGAGGAATACAGATCAGGAAAAGCATGAGATAAAAAGGAGGTGATTACAGAAAATGCACTATACCATCTGGATAATGTTTGACATCAGCAAAAGCAAACAAGAATCTGAAGGAATACATGTTCCCGATTATAATTATACATAATATATCATAGCTAGTATAATGAAGACTTCTGTAGTTAAGGTTGGTTTATAATTTCCATACTGTTCCTCACTTTTTCAGTTGCTTTTAACATTTTACTTCCTTTTGGCAGCATCACATCCGTTCTCTTTGACTAGTACATTAAGAAAGTTCCTCTCACTAATATCACCTGGAAATGTTTCACAGAGATGAAAAATCATTTCAGAAATATCACTGGAATAAAGAGGTCATACCAAAAGAGAAGAAAGTTTGACCAATTTGACAAGTATTGTCAGGGTATCAGAGTCAAAATTTTTATTTTTTTTGGCCCATGGAATAATTATATAAAACTATGCTAAAATATCAGAGAGTTTGGTTTTATTGATTACCACAGTTGTTTCGCAGTATTATGTGCCTGAGATACCCATCTTAAAATAGCAGTCCCAGTTTTTCTGGCAGAAGAACTGAAAAGAGGATCCAGTATTGCATCCTGAGGTGACCGATGGCCTAGACAGGCTGAAGGCTGGATGGAGGTTGCTGTTAGAAAATTCCATATTTAGGAAAATGATCTGAAAAGTGTAAACACTTTATTCCCATGTCTTGGAATAGGGAATCAACCATATGGAGTTTTGGATATATTACATAAATTGGTCTAGCCACTAGACTGAGAAACTGTATCATTAATTTAATCTGGAATCCTCACTAAGAGGAATATTAAATAATTTCTCTTCATCAGTTCACCCAATATGTACAACAGCAGTAAATGAGATATATTTTAATTGACTTAGACTTTGGGGAATTGCAAGTGTGTGGTTTTTATGAACTTCCTCACTATGAGCAGACAGCATTCACAAAATAGTGATGCATTCTGAGCTCTTTCCCAGGATTAAAGAGAAATAGTAAATCTGGGTGAGATTTTGTAGTTGATCAAAATCTCACTCAAAGGACAGAATGACACAAACAGCAGGCAGAAATTTCCAATTAGCTGCTCATAAGAGACTGCTAAGCTGCTTTGATGTCTTCTCAATGTAGAGGCTAAGATGAATATTGCTCTTTGAACATTTTAATGGATATTAGCATGTGTATTCTGTGACAAATTTGGACACCATCACACATCCCTCCCTGTATTTATAGTATATGCAGAGGTGTCAAAGAATATACGAATATGAGAATATACTAGTAAACGAACGCTCAATCTGCTGAGTAACTGTACAGCTACAACCAATGTAAAAATTAAGTGTTATTTAGCTGACAGCAACCTTGTAAATATCAGGATTTAGGCAGAATGACACCAATTGCCTGAGTAAGCAGAAAAGGGATTAGTAAGATTTTGTCACAAGTTTTAGTCATAAGTCTGTCATAATCAATGTCCATTGTTGTTTTAATTATGGTATTTGGAACCAAGCAAATGCAGCGATACCCAAATGCAATTAAATGAGAAATTTTTTCTCTCAAGACAAATGACTAGATGGGCAACCGACATACTTAATCTGGGAAGATACTTTCATCAAAATCTTAAGTGTAATTCATGAGGAATATGAAAACCTCAAATGTTGTCCACAAGTGGAGCAGTGGAATAGACTATATAGTGTACATCTGACTGAAAATGTAACATGTTTACTAAAGCATTGATCAGAATTTCCAATAGAAGTTCCATTTACTCAAAATATTTTAGTACGTGGGATATGTGTATTTGATATGCATGCATTTCAAATTATTAGACCAATTTTCATTAGCAGTCCCTATATCAGCATGCTTTTGAGTGCTAGAAATGGTTTACTCTGATTCATTTTCTGCGTCAGTATGTAATTTGATGTCAGAATTAGCCTTGATTCTTTTTAACCTCTTCCCTTTCACAATATGCTTTCACTCAGCTTTGCTTGCTCACCTCACCAGAGTGAAATATATATTTTGTTTACTAAGCTGAGCATTGGCAATGCTAAAATAACTCCAGAATCCTGTCGTGCGCCAGCTAATGGAATGGGATACGTGAGCGGGGAAGGAGAAGCTGTGGAGAGTCCATTTGTCCCAGTTAGTGGTGGGAGAGGGCACTGGCTCCCTTAGCCCAGTGACGGCGCAGAACGATTACAAGGCTGTGCTGTACGTGGCATTGCCCTCCTCTTTGGCTCTGGTACAGTTACACGGTTTCCTCCAGGAGGCTGCTGGGAATAAGATATTTAACACCGTACTGTTGCCTGAATATTCTTTTTAAAGGCAAATAAAATATTCTTTCTAAACTCTAATAAGGCAATGTGTACAGAAATAAAGGTGCAGCATTCACTAAGTAAATACTGAAGTCAGTGCAATTCTCTACTGACTTTTTGGAACAACCAATGTCAGCATATTAATACAAGATGAAAACAAATGACTAGACTAGAATTAGCCATCAATTGGAAGGCCTTAATCTCTCTCTACATAGTACAGTATGAAAATCTTAAGCTTTGTGACAGCAATGACTAATTTTAAGTGAACAGTTTATAGCTAAACCAGCAAAGCTGCAGTATTCAGCAACACTCCACTAAACCTAGTTCAGTGCACCTTATAAAATTTGTGCTTGCTCCACAAAGCTATTTATACTTCCTTCACATTAAATACCCAAAGACCCATAAAAATATTGCTTCTAATCTGTGGGACCCTCCTACATCTAAAAATACACGTCACCTAGTAAATCTGGATTTAAAGACAAAGATTCATAAAATTAAATTGGATTAAAACTGAATTCCTTTTTAAGAGAATGAGACACCATTTGTCCAAAGCCTTATACTCTACTTTTTATCATGATGCATTGCAAGAGAACTGAGACACAGCCTTCGCAATGTGTCTCCTACAAACAGGTTTTCATATTTAATCAGTCATTGTCACCTTTAATTCCCTGAAGACAGCTGATTTGACATTCCTGGTACCCCAGCATCCACAGAGGCTGCAGGCACTCAAACCTTTAAATTACAGCACAAGAGGTAACTCCCTCTTAATTTTGTCTCTTCATATTTCTCACTAGGGTAAGAAAAGCATCCACATTCACTTCCTTAAAAAAAAAAAAATAAAAAAAAATATATATATCTCTAAGAAATACAAAAGCACAAAGATGAACAAATGGAAAATCCATGGCTTCTTTATGAAGCTGACCCATTTTTTTCCCAAGTTACTTCTGAATCTCCCTCCCCTGAATTATATACTGTGTTATTCCACTAGATCTACAGACAGCCTAGGCAGTACCATGCGTATTTATGGTACTCAGGCACAATAAACAGATGGCTTGTGTACACACAATGTCATTTTGTGCTCAGCAATTCACAAAAACCCTGGAAAGAAGAAAAGGTTTCACTGTGATTAGGACTGCTGGTCAACAGCTACATTGAGCAAAGCATCCTTCAGGAAAGAAAATGATCATTTTATCCTCCACCTGGAAATGGAACGTGAGCTTTGTTTAGCCTAAGACTGGCAGCTCAACTAATCTAGACCATCACACCTTTACCTGTCATTTCCATTTCCATTTAACTCTTCATTTGATTTCAGATTGTCAGATCTGTAGATGAAGTGCTTACTGTGGTAGAAAATTTCTGTAATATAAGCCTGTAATAACTATGTATGACAAGCTTAAGACAAATGTTTCAGGCATCAGATTAAATGATTTACATTAGTTAGGTTCTAATAAGATCAAACCTTTAATCACTTTGACAGTTTTGAATGCAGTTTTCAAAACAGATAATTTTGCTTTTTCTTTTTAACAGAAAGTTCATCAGTAAAAGGCTCTGGATTATTCTGCATTATTTCTCCTTACATCAGATGACTGTCTCAAGGAAAGACAGTAGAGGACTGAACCCCAAATTTGCCTTCTCCCAACAGAGTAAATATGCTAAACTAAGCAACTCCTTTACCAGTATAAGGCTATATACTGATTTGTCTTATAGAAACAGTCAATCTCTACATAGTCGACAGAAAGAGACAACCTGACTGAAGACTGCCTCTGAACCATGCTCTGCAAGCCTGTGAGGATACATATTTCTCTCCACTCCTAAGGACTTTGGCCTAACTTGCACTTGAAAAGTCACATTGCACCTGTATTTAAAATTAAAAAGAAAGAAAGAAAGAAAGAAAGAAAGAAAAGAGCTGATCAAATTATTCTGAGCAAATAATTTCACTGGTTTGTGAATATATTATACAGCTACAGATCCATTGTTTTTAATAAGTAATATTCCAGCCCATTCAATAACATCAAATGCAAGAAATTCTGGTGTTATTTATGTGACACCTCTTAACTTCCTGCAAAGGCCTGCAGGACAGTGTAATATGGAGAGCTATTCCAAAGTTGTATTTTGTTTTACCTGTTTTCTTCACAAACCGAATGCTAAATGACAGGTCTTCATGCTATTCTGTCCTACAATTAGCTTTAAAAAAATTAAAACATATTTATTTGTAGCAATCTAAGAATGTATTGCAATAGCCTGTTTCCTTACATTGGCACAGCCTGTGCACTAAAACCAGTCCCATTGAAAAGAAAAAAGTTGATGTTAAGTGCATGAGTTCTCATGCGCTCTTAAAAATAGGGATTAGATCAGTTTTGAGCTCTTCAACCAACTGTTACTGAAGAGCTACAGACAGTTGCTTGGAAAATGAATTCTTTGGGTTATTTAACCAGAATATGAGATGCCTGTTCATGTTTATAGTTAGAAGGCAATCTGTTTTACGAGATCTGAAAATTCATAGAACAGCAGAAACAGTAAAAATTCCTCTATATTGATTTTTCAGAAATAGCCCCTTTGCATGAACCTGGTAAGCCTGCACATACAAAGCCTACTTTTTGTCTTGGGTAATTCACTATGTGAAAAAACATCAGACAAAGAATATTAAAAAAGACCGACAAAATGAGTTACATCATATGAACGCAAACGTATATGAAGGACAACTTACACAACACACACCACTGTAGGGCATTGAGAATTTCTGCTTGCCTATTAACCTAAATATTAAGCCAGGATAAAACCCATATATTTTGCTGCAGTTTATGGGGCCTCTTTGTGGCATATCATCCAACTAATTTCTAGGACTAAAATGCCAATGTGTTTATGTACAATAGCTTCATGTAACTTTTTATCTTCACAGTCTTTCAAATACTAATTTTGAAGTCATGGTTCTCAAATACCACCACAGCTGCACCGATGCTGTAAGAATTTATACACAGTTGCCATGTAAAGTCCTGTTTCTTCAGAAAACCTGATAGATTATAGAGATAGATAATATAATACCATAGATTATTGCTTGACTAGGTAATATAATACCTGACTTTTCAAACCTGCATCTTATGTGAATTTGCTGGTGTCCTCTGCTCTAAGACAGAAGCAAAACTCAGCCCACCTCTTTTTCTAGAGGTTTTCCCATGTTAAAGAATAAAAGCCACTCTATGGATTTAGAGGTGGTTCAGTCTTAGCCTTGCTGCAGATTACTGTTACATTTCTATGAAATAGAGCCAACACAAAACTAAGAAAGCAAGAGGAAAGGAACTTTAACCAGTTAACATTATACATCCTCTACTCAGCAGACAGCAGACACTTATTCCATAGGCAATTTATTAACACTTTCTTCTTCTTTCTTTCCCTCCATTCCCATATCTTTTTCACATTGTTCAGACTCACTCTTCCCCCTATGGTGCCTCTCTAGAGAGCTTTTTCACTTATGTTTCTCTAATTCATCATCAATCTCTCCTTGTCTTCTGCCCCAACATACCCACTGTCACTCTCTCATCCCAAGTCATCCTCTTTACCAACAGATATACAGAGCTGGGAAAAAAAGTTAGCAGTGCTATTAGAAAGCTAACCTTAGAGAGGTTTCGCTCTTTGAGATCAACTACTTGTTCAAAAGCTGCTTCTCTCCCAGCAGTTAAAGAAGGCAAGTGGTGACCTTCATAGAAAACTTTGGAATTTGCTCAGCAATTACCTAATTTAAACTGCTGAATTACTAGGAAGAAGAGCAGCAAATAGTAAACCCTCAAAAGATTTAAAAAAATATCTTGACTCAGAACTCACGAAGTCATCTGGTTGTTTCAAAAGTCATAGGAAGGGTTTTATACTCTGTAAACATAGGTAAAATTTCTACCTGCTGATACCAGACTCCAATCATCTCCAAATTATAGTTCTCCTTTCCTTCCATTACACTGGGGAAGAGTGAGTAAGATTTAGCCATTTATTATAGATCTAGCTTTTTCCCCATTACTGCTTGAAATTGCCCTGTTAATTCATCTGCAGAAGAAATGAAAAATAGCTATTACCAGAAGCATGAGAACCTAGAAGAAGCGTGGCTAGCACGCTTTCAGGCTGATGCACCACCAAGGAGCGCAACCGACATCCATCACAGTGGAAAGAACTTTTTTTTCCCCATAAGGTTGCGTTGCAGAGGTAAAAACGGTGTTAACAAATTCTTCAGCATGGACAGGGAAGTTGTTTTATCCCTTTTGTCCCAAGACATCTGGTACACTAAGATCATGTGAAAATGCCCTTGTGGTCACTCCCAGTATGTACTTTTGGACCCCTTCTGTAAGTGAACACCTACTCTTTTTGCATGTGTTATGAGGGCTCAAAGCTTTCACAAAAGGCAGAGTAAAACTGGATCTTGTGCAAGTTCATTTTCCCACTGGCTTCCCGGGAATGGCACTTGAAATCTAACAGCAAAACATCCCACAAAGTTACTACTTTATCATCTTTCTTTGGAGTAATAATTAATTAAAAATTATCAGTAGTTGGTGCTTTCTTAACATGTTTTTGTACATCTTCTGTCCTACTTCACCTATTTTTAGTTTTTCCTCTACTTAATTTGGAAACTATTTGGGAGAGGGTCTGTCTTTTCATTCTGTGTTCCTATGGCACTACTGTCTCACACTCTAGTTCCTAGTTTTCACAACAGCTATAAACGTAGCAGGGAAAAAAAAATCTCTGAAAGAATGATCTGATTTTGCACACTTAGTTAGCACTGATTAATGAAAAACTCCTTAACTGCTTGAAAAAAAGACTTTTTTTTTTTTTTTTTTTCTTTTTATGAGTTCTGGCTTAGATTTTAAGATCTCACAAAAGGATTAATTTACCTAAACTGTAGAAGCAAATTGTATTAGAAAAGATAATCCCCCAAAGTTTACTCCAATTCTTGCATTGTGTTGCATAAATATAATTGGAAAGTTGCACCATCAGTGACATCACTCTGATACAAAAATTTTGTGGTGTGGTTTTGCCAACAGAGACTTTGCAAGATCAGGTGAAGAGAAGGCAAAACCAAAGCGAAATGGCCAAATATTTCAGTTACCAGAAAAAAAGCAGCTTAGCACTGTAGGAGTGGAAATGAAACCGAGGAAAGGAAAAGCTGAAACTAAACATTAAGAGTGACAGAGGTGTGGCTAGGAAAGAACGGTTGGGATTTTTAAATTTGGATGCCTACGCTGTTTAGTTCTTACTCTATAATTTCACTCTTCAAAATCAATCCCTGATTATTTTCAGTGAAAGTCACAGAATCATAGAATTTTAGATTTACAATTTGGGCTGGAAGTGACCTCTGCCATGTAGTCCAACTCCTTCTCAAAGTAGAACTAACTTCAAAGTTAAAGTAGGAGGCTCAGGACCTATAGTATTTTAGAAATAATTTCAGGCCCTTATTATTTTAGAAACCTTCAAAGGGAGCTTTGAAAGTTTGGGATCCAGAAGTTCTGTGGAGTTTAAGCTTAAGGACAATTTAAGCTAAGAAAAGGACAATTCTTTTGCCAGAACTTCTAAGCAAAACGGAAGAATCTGGTCATTGGAAATTTAGTTCAACGAGCTGAATCACATATTTCTAAAGGGATGGAGGCCTTCAGAGGTCACTAGAAGGGGCAGAAACCTTTGAATATGGGACAGAAATGAAGAATGAGCTGTGTTTTGCTTGCATCTGTAAGGTAATAAATATATAACTGGGAGAAATTTTATCTGTCAAAACAAAACCTGCAGTTTTCAAATACCAGTGGCCAAAGTGAGCTGTAACTGTTCTTAGATAAGGAAAACACATTACAATTTAATATGTGTGTGGGAAGATCTAAGTCAACTCATTCAACGACAATTAAAACCTGTAGCGGTACTGAAGGCTTACATAGTGAAAAAGCTATACATATTCTATCCCTCAGTAATACACTCTGCCTTGTAGATAACCAACCTATAGCAAAAGTATAATTTTTTTAATTCTCTAGGTTTTCTCTGATTTAGACAACTGAGCATTTTTATTTTTATTTTTATTAAATAGAGGTGGAATAAAGACCGTGTTTGGCTCACATTCAGGATGCTGAACATGGAAGGGTATATTAATTGTCTGTGCTTTGTGGGATTCAACTGCTTCTTGATGTCTAAAATTCCTACAGTCTTTAGCTACAGATTAAACTGAACTCACTCATTCCTCATTTGTAATGCAATCAGTAACAATGTTTTTTGTAAGCAAGAACAATCATTTTTTCCCAACAAAATAAAAGTGCTGCTTTTTTGTTATTGGGACTTGGGTGCAAAAGGCAATGTAGAAAGCGTCTCCCATGGTAGAAGCTGAGGCCAGGCAAGTTAATCAGTTTGCTCTTTATTTTAACCTGTTTCTTTTTGTCCTCTAAAATTCTCCAAACTGTCTACTAATTCCTATATCTCTTTTCAGTACTTCACTGAATAAAGGGTCTGACTAAAAATATTTTTTTAACTAGAGTCCAACATCAAGAAAAAATTTAAACCAAACATTTTCTTTTCAGAGACATAGTCACTTGATGTTATGGAGAGTTCTACATTTCTCTATTGCACCAAGAAAGAAGAAAGTACAATTTGACATAAGCTTTCATGAAACACAACTCTGTACTCTAAAGTTATGATTTTATCATGATCAGTTTTACCCTGGGAAATACTTTTTCAATAACATATGAAAAGAATTCCACTTGTAGCTGTAAACCTCCTATAAACAGTTTATGTAAACAATCAACAGGCTTTGGGCTATCTACAGAAAGAGCATGTATTATCAATAAAATTAAAGACACTGTTTATATAGCTCATATTTCACAACATTCTTTGTGCTTTTCTGAATTGGTGAAAATTTGCGAGTATGAAGCAGGGAAAAAAATAATTTCAATCCCTTAGTTGGAGATTGAGTAAATTACAAAATTAAGTAGGACAGCTACTGAGGCAGCAGGCATCAATGTAAAGTGAAGGCACATAAGAGTACACTTTAAGATATAAAATACTTGTTTTTCAGAAAGATTTTTCCATTGCAATAACTATTTTACCTTAAGCTACAAGTTGAATTATGACTAATTTCTGAATTTACGCTCAGAGCTAAAAGAATTACATCAATCATTCCCAATGGTCAGGGATATCCCAACTTTCTAACTTTAATAAATAATATTTTACCGTATTTAATCAGGATGTCGTCTCCAGAAGCAATCAAAGCACTTATGTTTCTTAAGGAAAATTACCCTTAGCTGCAAACTTTTTAAAAGATCTGAAAAGACAGTGAATCCAGATTATGACTTCAGGCTTCTGAAATTTTGAGAAGCTGAGTTTCTCAGCTTCTTACTGCTGTGTAACGGTGACTTCACACAATAATTTAAAGATTGTCTAATAACTTGCAAGATTATAAAGACTGCTGCTTTTTAGATTCTTTATCCTCAGAAGGTCTGGGTCAGTCTTTCAGAATTGGGAAGCCCTTGTAGCTCTCGTGATAGCTAGCTGCTTATCTAACCTAAGCTGACTTTATACCTAAGTAGTCAAGAAATCCTGGACATTTCAAGTAAGCAGGTCATAATGGAGCCAAGTGTTCTTTAGCCCCACCCAGAGTAAATTGATATTAAAATAATAAATAAAAATTAAAAAATATTATGTCTGTCATGAGGGAAAAAGACACCTCTGATATTATACATTGACCACATAAGCTTCTGTACGTAAGAATGGGAATGCAGAAGGTCTATAATTAAAGTCTGGCAACTCTTAAGTTTTACTAGCTAGGGATGAGAAATAAATTTCCTCTTCCTTAAAAAGGGCTGACTTCTTTACACTAACGTGAGGAATCTTTCACCCAAGTTACCGATATACATCTCACTGTTTGGGTGAGGGAGACGGTACAGGGACCCACAGCACACGTGAACGGACGTGGTCTTCTCCGGGAGGAAATACGGAGTATATTCAGCAGTGCAGTGAGGTTAGAGTTTACTCCAGAAACCAGGGTTAGCGGATGGTCAGGACCACACGTTTGCTCTACAGGAGGCTATGGGAATTTAAGCTGACACAAATATTCAGCACTTCATTTCTCAAGAGCACAAGAAATGCCTTCAGCAACTGCATAGCTATGCAGGTACCTCCTGGAGCTCTCAATATTTAGGGGGATTTGTACAGAAGGGACTGTGAGACTGAGGGCACCGTCATCTCAGAAAACAGTTATATCCAAGCTACCAGCCTCAATGGCAAATCTTTACCTAATGTGATTTAAAATAACTGAACTAACACCCCCCCCCCCCCCCCCCAGTTTTTAAAGTTTATATAATGGAAATGACAACTGACCCAGCACCACAGAGCACAATTATAATTAACAGGAGACTTTTCTGAAAATGTCTGTGGTGCCTTGGGGAACAATGTAGGTCACAGCATCAATTAAAAGCAGAACAACCTCTTCATTGCCTCTGTAACATTTAACCCCAAACCATTTTGTTGCTGTAAATTAAACAACCCATGCTGCATTACATCACAGGAATGGAAAAATCAAGAACAACTAGTTTAAAAACTCATTTCAAGATCCAGCACTCACTTTACTCCCTATAACATGGGCAAGCAATACAAAATACTGGTTACCACTATTTTCCTCAGCTTCGTTGAGCAAAACTACTATCTATATAGTCAGTTTTCTTTTACATTATCTGGATAGTAATATTAGACCTCTGCAGGAAAGTATATAAGAATTACTTAATTGAGGATTAAAACCAGCAGTTACCTTTGCTCCTGATTGCAAAGGAGATGTAAGATTGTTTCAGACTCTAGGGTTCAGTTTTGGTAACTGGAAGCTCTAGTGAACACTCTTTTATGCAGGAAAGTCAAATATAGAAATAAATCACTTCAGATAAAATGTGTCTGCAGGGGCCACTACAGACAGTTTACCTAATTACTTTTCTAATATTTTAAGAAATATCAATGATGACTGTTAATAGAAGCCACCCAACAATTTAAAGGCTTTCACTTTGACGGCGTTGCCCACAAATAGTGTCCCTTTTTAATATCAATAAATTCCTGTTTCTTAACAACAGAGACAATTTTCAGTAGCATTCAGACCAGAAGAAATATCTTTGGTAATAAAGCCTCTCAAACATTGTCTACCTTTGTAAGTGTTTGTTCATCTAGAAATAGTGGGCAATATCTTGGATTCATTTAACTCTTTTGAAGTTTTATTGTTTGCTTGAATGGGAGAGGAAGTAAATTCTTCTGCTCAGCTTGTGAGGTTGGAAGGTCAACTACATAGTGGTGATAAGCTGGACTGCCTGAGCAATATCTGACAAAGTCCATGAGAGAGACCACAAGGGAATATCAACCGACACCAGAAGGAAAGGGGAAATAAATTTATAAAGTGCACCTCCAACTCTTCTACTACTCACGAATAATCATAAATATCAAAAAGGTACTGCAGGCAAAATTAGACCTCCTAATACCCATGCAATATTTTCAGCATAAAAATTCTTCACAGAGAAATAAGTGAGTTCAGAATGGTATAAAGGTACATAGCAAAGACTCATTTCTGAAAACTTAGCAGGGGGGAAAGCTAAATATCTATGTTAGTTAATAAATATGTCACAACTGAGAACACAAAGGAAGTGGATCTCTACATCAGAGAAATTCCACTTTAATGCAATCAGGTTTTGAGACTCAAACTCTATGTTCTTGACTGCATTTTTTGCATTACAATAAAGAGTACAGGAGCTCAGTTCCCTTTTCCGAGTTGAAAATTTAAGACTATGGAAAGAATGTTGACTTTTGATTAGCCCAATATCCAGCACTATAACCTCTCAGTGTCAGTGTTAAGGACTGGTATTCCGCTGTTGAAGGCTTTCAGCAAATCTAGAATGAAAAAACCGAGTAGCCAAGCTTCAGAGAATTTCCAATCTAAGTGTAAAACAAGACAACAGACATAAACCATTACTCAACAGTTCTCATCAGGATTTGACCAAAGTCAATGCAGGGGTCTAAGACCCCTAATTACCTAAGCCATTGAACTTTTTAGATGTTACAACAAAGACAGACTTTGCTGGTGAATTGAACAAAAAGCATGAAAATGTTTTTTTTTTTTTGAAGAGTCCACAATTGAACAATGGACCCTTCCATCCCTGCCTAACCAGAGAGGAGATCCACTTTCTCCCAGTGAATGATATAGGGTAAGTAGGATGGGAATAAGCGAAGACACTTTATTTTAGGTGCAAGTCAAAGCAGGGAGCTAGAAAAGAGATGCTATAATGGGCTGTAGTAGGGGGACAAAACAAAGCTAATTTTAATTACACTTTCTCTAGGGGTTGATCAGTGGACCTATAGACTTGTAGACTAGGGTGTCTCAGTTTCTTCTTACCTCTAAATGTTCTAGAATGTTATTCTATGAGAACATATCATTCACGGCCTCGATAATATGTGTAATGGTTCTGTAATAATGAATTAGCTATATGTAAAACAGATACAAAAAGCCTGAAGACTCTTCAAGCAGTATTATGCTTCTCAAAGCACTTTCAAAAGAAAGGAAAATATTATCTCTCTTTTACAGGTCGGAAAACAAAGGCAAAGAGCATGAAGCAAGCCGCTCAAGATGACTCGAGAGACTAGTTGCAAAATCAGGAATTGAATCAAAATATCTTAAGTCTAGAATCTCATTTTAAAGACCACCCGATCTTCAGCCAGTCATGCAAAATATCACTGAGATGTAGATGGCAGACAGTCACACAGCACTGAGACAACGTCAAACCCTCTCAACCAAACCTTGCCGTCTGAATCAAAATTTAGCTACTCCAGATTACAAATCAATGAAGGAAAATTAATTCAGAAATCAATGATCTTGGAAGGATTCAAACTTCATCCTCCACACATGTAGGCCAGGTACTGAGCTTTTTATATAATCTGGTGTATTATGTAGATAAAAAAAAAAAAAAAAAAAAAAAAAAAAAGAAAACCACATATCTCCAACAAAAGCACAACAAAGTGAACCTAAGGACTTCATAACATATTGTGACTTTTTTTTCCCCTGGGACGGTAATAACAGAAGTGTGGATGACAAAGAATACAGGTGTCGCTTATTTTTTTGAGAAGCCTTTTCAGGTAAGTGGCTGACAGCAGAATTTCAAAAGGTAGCTGTATGTAGCATGCCTTCTGGCTTCTACATAGCGTCTGATCGATTCGTGGTTGCATTGAAGTGCAAGCTGAGAATCTCAGAGCAAGGAAAACATAGAATGAGTAAAGCAGTGCTAGCCTCCATGTGTGGGAAGGAAGTAAAAAGGAAGTAAATGCTCTCATTAGACCAAGTAATACATCTCCACTTTTCTTCACTTGAACTAGTGGCTGGGAAAGAAGGGAAGAAGTTGATAAAATGCATTAGTTATAAGAATTGAATCTCCCTGAACTATATCGTCTAATCCCACATTCCTGTGTTGGAGAAGTTTTTGCTGACTCTGATGGAGCAAAGAACAGGAACCAAGAAGATTCAGGGTTTAAGGCAGAAAGTATCATTAGATCATCGAGGTTAGCCTAATGTACTGCAGCACATAACACTGACAACAATAACTTGTCTTAAACTAAAGTGTGCGTATCTATTTCAGAGATGCATCTAATCTGGAAAACATAAGGAGATTGAGATCTACCACTTCCCTTGACAGTTTGTCCTATATTCTCTGCTAAAAATGCCTGCCCAGCATTTGTTTGCTTTCACCTTTTTACGTATTCTGCTTTTCTCTGCTTCTCTGAAGAATCCTCTTATTCCCCAAGTCCCCACAGGAATACAGTGTCATCAAGTCATGTCTCTCTCTGGAAATTTTTTTCTCCACTCTAGTCTCTTTTCTCTCTCTTTATATATATTTAATATCTTTTAAAAGTATAGACTGTAAAACTTGGCACGATATTTCCAAAACCTCACTGTTGCACATAAAATAAAACCACCTCCTTATTCTTAACATTTAGGGGTTTTTTTAACATTGAAAGTTCATAGTACAAGCCCTGCTGAGTTTTCTGTTCTTTCCTCTGGAACACTCTCAGTGTTGCTTATTTCCACTGTAGGGGTCTCCTCTGTGTATGTATGGCTGTCATTGCTTCCTTCTGGCTGTGTAATACTTCTCTTCTAGGTAAGAATAATTTTGTTTGAGTGGCCTCTGTTTACCAGGCTAGACTGTAACTGGATTGCTCTGTCTGACTACTGCGTCCTCTTTTTTCCTACTTTTTCAGTCTTTGTATTGTCTGCAAATTTTACCATCCAGGAATTCATGCTGCCTTCCAAACGATTTGTGAAAATATTGAAATATTTTGTCCACATCCAATTCTAAATCGTGGAAGACTACCCCTCAAAATTTCTGTGTAAGGGTCATTTCTCATTGACTAGTACTTTTGAGATGTCAGTCCTTAAAGGAATATTATTTTGATAAAGTATACTGTTATTTATTTATACTAGATACAATGTAAAATTAAATCAAATGCCTTATAAAAGCCTAAACAACATCTAGGACCATTCATCAAGCAAATTCACATTCTGAAATGAAGTTTATCTAACATAATTGCTTTGCTTTAAAACTATGCTGACTATCATTAATTTATTCCTACCATTAATTTATTTTTATGCTTGCTTTCTTAGCTAAATCCTCATTAATCTTTCCAATATTTTTTTCCAGGGCTGACATATAGCTAACCTGCTCTGCAACATGATACTCACACTCCATCTCTCTAGAATTTAAAAAATATTCCAACAGATCTTTTCAGCCTCCTTTTTTAAGGCACTTAGGTGAAAGTTATCAAGTAATGTGCCTTCTGCTTTACTTATTTTATCACTGGCAGATGTTGTTTAGCATGCTTTTAAAGATTCAGTGCTGTTTGCATAGTAGGGACACTGGATCTCCTACCACCATATGGGCTTGTTAAGGAGCAAACAGCACTTCCCTCCTACTGTGTGCCACTCAGTATTGAAGAGGTATCAGAGTTTTTGTTCATCTTTGCATGAATAAATGACACGATTAATCAAACAGTGATTGACTAGCTTCATTTCTTCTTCTTCTTGGTGTCACAAAAAAGCAGCAAAAATTATTTATGTATATCTAAAATAAACCAAGAAATAAGCTTTGTTAAACTTTTCTCAAAATCTTAGGAGGCAGAAATTGAGTGTCCGGATAAAGATCGTAAGAGTTCTTATCCATTACACTTGCTACTGAATTCATCCCGTGTTGCCACCTTAAGCACCACATATTTTTGGCCCCTATATTTAGGAAAATTACCTAGACATCCTAAGCCATTACAAATTGATGTCCAGCTGGCAAAGAGCTGTGCAAGGGTCACTCAGAATTGTCATCTGCCCTATTTATGCCAGGGTCTTGTTAACTCTGAAATCAAAGGATAGCAATTTGGACATCAACAATACATCACTTTAGACTACGTTTACCAGAAATATCCCATTAGTGTGCATTATCCTGATATCTTAAACTGCCTTCTTTTCCTCCTGAGATTGCAAAGGACCCAGCTGGCAAACAACCAAAATATCAAGTTTCTCACACATCTATTATCATAATGGCAGGAGGTCATACACTGAAAACTGAGAACACGAATGCAACATAAACTAAACTGAATATTTTGATAACAGAAATTTATGGAGGCTAGTATCCTGGTGCAATAGATTCACCGGTATTTTTCTTTAATTTGGAGGGGGTTTGTACTACTAGTTTCAATGACAGGTCCTCTACAGAAAAAGCTCTTTGATAAAAAAAAAAAACAACAACAGCTTCAACAATGCTCTTGTCTGTCAGGCTCTTCAGGTCCATGATAACAGCACTATTCAACATAAATATACTTACTCTTCCTGTCCTGTATCCCACATTGGTCCTACCTGTTACACCTCAGAGATAGATTGTATCTCTGCAAGGTCAACAGACAGTAAAAAGAAATTTCAAAAAGGATAAAGGCGAAATTTTCCTGACCACATGACATATCTAAAGTCTAGACATTTACATTAAGTTATTTGACCTTAAAGAATGTCTAGACAGTGGAGAGAGAGAATCTTTTTCAGGGCACGAGCCACCTCCATCTAAAGGAGACATCCAAAACAGGCTAGAAGAACTGCATTTAGGAAGAGCCTCTCCATTGACTACCATGGCAATATAATGACTTCCTCAAAGTCAAAAGTCAGGTGAGGCCAATTTTTTTTCCTAATAGCCCAAATTGTTTTCAGTTTGATCAGTATGTAGCTGAGGCTTCTTATACGCCACAGCATCTTGGCAATTATTGAAGCATTCACGCAAATATTTTTTTTTTAACTTGAAACAGGTGCTTTTGGGTCTAGGGGAGCATTGGTGACCAAAATTGGCAAAACTATGAAGCAGCAATCCAGAAACTATTTCCTTTCCTCACTTATTTCTCACAGCTAAATTCACTACTCTCACCTGTGCATTAGTCCATTCCATTTCAGGAAAAGGTCCCAGCTGAAGGCCTCTACCTGTGGGATTTTCTTCCTCTTGGCCTTTCTGGAAGTACATAGAGACATCTACTCAGGACACGTTCCAAACTCAGATTTCTCATTGTGTTTTCATACGGTGCTTAGTGGTGTGTTTTTGCTTCCCAGGTTGTTTTTTGGGGTCTGGGGGTTCATTTTTGCTATAACTGCTTTAGGAAATAATCTGGCATGCCAACTATTCCCTCCAAGCTTTAAATTGGTGTTAATACATGCTGAATTGCCCAGAGGCTTTTTGAGAAAAATGAAAAGGCATTATATTGTATAGTATTCAAAATTTGAGTGCATATTATTGATTATAAATATCTACAGAATAGCTATTTATCCTTTGGGGAGAACAAGCAAGGGATATATATTTTACAAGAATTAACACTGTACTACTATATTTCAGTTTATTTTTAGTATGCAACATCTACCAATCTCAAGTAATTATTAGCAAATCAAGCAAAAAGGCTATAAGGAATAAATAAATATTCTCTTGACAGTCCACCTCTTTCTAGCTAAAATTAGAAATAACCCTGTTGCTTCTAAATCTTAAAACCCACTCTAATTATCACTATGAATCTGTGAATCTGTTTTAACAGTAGGTGACTATACATTTGCTTTTAATGAACATCAGGCTTCATTTTTTGTGAAACAGAAGATCTGCAGTGATTTCAGGCTCCCACCTAGGCATGAGTCAATGCCATTTTAGAAAACACATGAGTTCTTAACAAACAACAACAATATGGAAAAGCCCTGTCAGTAAAAGGGAGACTTCTGTTGCAAGGATCGCAGGTTTTGTTAATAGCAAAACTACCATGTCTCTAGCTATGCATGCCATAGCTTTTTTTTACAGAATGTTTAATACCTAAGGTACTGAAAAGCAATTTTACAAAGGCCTTATTCATTATAAAGCTTATGTAATGCTGACCCTCACCTCTTAGTATATTACTTTAGAGACTTTTTGTTTCTATATTACTAAAGAATACAACTTTTTAAAAACAAAAAGGACAAAAAAAATAACACTTTTTCACTCTCACCTGCAAGAGTAAGTCTTTTTTAACAGCAAGCCTAAAACCATTAGGCTAACAAGTCATTCAGGGAAGTCCTGAAACACTGTTGCTATAAAGAATGGCTACCAATTGTAAAAAAATTCAGGGTATAACATCTTTAATGTTATGTATAGTGTAAGGAAAAGGGACTTCTAGCTCCGTTTAAAAGGATTACTGCTGTATGACAGCAGTATTCTTAAGAACTGAGGCTTATATCAATGCTGTCAAACTTCAGGCATTTAGATGTGTCAGCTGGGAGCAGAGTCCTTTGAGACGTGGGAAACTCCTGAGAATGGTTCAGGGCTTAAATGCACTGAGTCACTCTTTGGAGGATGCATTCCTGCCTCAGTGAAACGGGACAAATTGAGATCTGAAAATTCAATTGAGCTCAAATGGACAGGATTTTTAACACGACAAAATCTAGAGTAACTTCTTTTACAGTGTAATGAGTGGTCGTGGATTCCCATACATCAGGACCAAGCCTACCAGGAGTGGCTGGGAGGCATTTAATGGCCAAGTCCACCGGGGCTGATGCATTTTGGCCAGAGCAAGCTTCTGCGTATATGTAGTTTAGTTTGCAGTTTTGGTTCTGGAGACTTTTGAAAAGAAATGCGTGTTTTCATAAACGCAGATAGAAGAAATGCTTACAGAGCAGTAAGCACTGCTTGGATAGAGGAAACAACAAATGCAAAAATACAGAGTAAGGAACACCTATGTGGAGATCATTAACTAAGGAGGAGCCAAGAGTGAGGTGCTGTTGCAAAATGGCCTTTCTTCAAAATATGAACGATTGCTGTGTATAAGGACATGGGTTATAACTATTGCACTGCAACCATCGATAATGAGACACCAGCAGAACTGTATCGTTTTGGGGGCACCGCGTTTTAAGGCAGGTACTGAAAAAGCTGAAGGAAATCTACAGGAGAGGGAAAAAAGTGATGAGGGATTCAGAAATCACAACCTAGGAGAGACTGAAAAGAGGATATTACATGGGGATAGTGATCAGTTGTTTCCACTGAGGACAGAATCCAGAGAAATCATCCAAAAATTGCTGCTGTGAAAAAAGCCTCTAACTGCAAGGGTGCTGAAACTTTGAAACAAATCCTTTCCAGTCTTACATGCTATGACTCCATAGCTTTCATCCATGGGAAGTTTATTCCCTAGTAATTTTAGCAATATTAATTGGAAACCAGATGATTAATAGCCAGCTAACAGCAAAAGGCACATTCCTCTCTGCTAATTTTAAAAAAAACCAAAAAAACAAAACCAAACAAAAACCCAACAACTTGCTTTCAAAGTAAGATTGTACAAATGGCACTAAGTGGATATACAATGTAGAAACGTAATCCTCTGTAAAAATAGGCTTTTGAATAAATTCTACTCAAATGCAAGTGTGGTAACACTTATAAACATCATTCTTCATAGGCATCATATTGTATGTTACAAATGTGACAGCCCTAAAGGTCAGATTGAGTTTCCCAAATAGAGTTGTCTTGTGTCATTAGGTGCACTAAGGTATCACTTTGTCTCCAGCTGCTGCTTCAGAAGGGTATGGGTTTCCTTCTGTCATTTCTGACAGCCACATGCACATCTTAGATCTTGCAGGACAACTAAAATAGCACTGGATGCCTATCTTGGATAACTGAATCTTACCCCAAAAACTCTTTTTTTTTTTTTTTTTTCTTTTTTTGCCTTTTTTTTTTTTTTTTTTTTTAAGGAGGTCTTCTATAAAGTTTTGGAGCTTATTGCATAGAAAATCTAAATCTCCCACTCTTTAATTAAAAAAAAAAAAATAAAAATTAAAAAAGTTAGTTTCAAGCTAACATAGATGTGATGAACGACCATGACAGTTGTGATCCCTTGGGAGAACTCACTTCTAAAAATCTGGTCAAAGTTTTACACAAGGCCTAGAGATAAAAAAGTTTCAGCGTCTAAGTATTCTACTTTCAGAAGGGTTTAAATACACCGATAGTCTGGAAAGCCTTGTTAAACTGTGGATTAAGGAAGGATCAATTTAGTGCCATAGAAAAAAAAACCTAACCCATATTAAATACTGGAAATCCCTTGGTCCAACAAAAATTACCTTCATACAAGAACAGCATATGGTATCATACAACAAGTCAGCCACACAAAGAAAACTGAGGAAAACAGAGTTTTCTGTTTAAAAAAAAGTCTTCATAAGGTGAAGAAGTTCTCATGAAAATCTCAAGGAACTACATAGTTCCTGTTAATCTTATGTAGAGGGCACTGAAGTACTGCTATGCCAACTAACAGTAATAAAGAATGAACACGGGGAGAAGAGACGTGTAAAGAAAATTGTGAGAGTGTTTTTAAATAAAGCAATGAAAAATTGTTGCACTGGCAGGAACTTCAATATACTGAACAGTATCTGTGATCACAGGGCTAAATTCAAGTCTGTTCCTTATGCCAAGGATGTAATTACTAGATGAATTCTGCAGAATTTACACATATGCAGTTACTAGTCACTAAAATCGGCATTTAGCATGAGGTGATGAACTTCTGTGGAAAATAATTGCTTTTAAACTAAAAATTTCAATTACGTCAGGCAATGAGGGGAAGGCAAGTTTCAATGAAAAGCCCGAAAACATATAGGAGGCTACAATTTCCTTTTAAAATTTGAGTCATTCTTCTTACCAACTTACAACAGAATAATAAACAGTTGATAGCACATTGGTGATAAGTCCAAAAATACTTTTAAAACAGGCTTGTGAATGAAATGAAAATTCAGGAGCGGCAGATGGGTTTAACTGCTGTTAAATGTGGAGTGGTTTCCAAGAACATGTTGTATGTAATAATAAATAGCCAGAGACATAAAGTTTCCCCAGTAGTTTAGATCCTGAGCATACAAGCTAAGTGAGGGCTTTCAAGGTTTGGCTCACTGCAACATCCTTACATATTACCCTTGTCTACAGCAGCAAAAATGCCTGTTATTGACAACGTGTGTCAGCGACGGGTGCAATTAAAGCAGCGCTGAACACAGTTTCACAAGCAGGCAGGTTGAACATGGGCTTTCTGGAACAAGAATAGTTCTTGGCTGTGCTTGCAGGTTAATCACATTCAGCACCAGCATATTCATTGTCAGCAGTGGATAATTATGCTAGTGTACACAATGCCTCGGTTTGTGCATATGTTTTACATAATAACCACGTTATGAATTGCGTCCCTTTCTAATTCTTGATCTGGATGGGGGAACTGGGATGGCGTGCTGCATTTCTACAGGGTCCCGCTTCTACAGGATCTGACTGCTTCCACGTCCCCTGCCTTGTTGGTTTGAAGCAAAAGTAAGTAAACTCCCAAAGGCCCAGGAAAACAGGCAGCAACTTCTCTGTTTGTACCTAAAACTGTTCTGGCTTCATCTCCTAATCCACCAAAAAATGGCTTTGTCAAGTGGCAGCTATGACTAAGTTAAAACTTCTACACTTGTTACTGTGTATCATTATATTTGACTGACAGAAATATTTGTGATATGGAATAAAACTGGAACTTATAAAGCTGTACAGTAATGCACGGAGGCACAGACAAAGAAGGGTTCAAAAGAATGAGTGCAACTGACAGAGAAAAGGGATCTACATTGGGATTTAAGCCCAGTAAAAATCACTGGGTTTATCTTCCGTTAAGCCAATTGCTTCTGTAAAAGCAAAGGGTTTGCAAGGAACTGTGGGAAAGAGCATCACTGCATCCCAAGAAAGCTCCGGAGTTCAGTGCAGACCTACACTTTGGTACACGTACCTGCCTGCCTAGATGCATCAAGGATGATTCTGGTTGGTATATAATTATCAGTATCTGCTTACTACTGTCTTGGATGAGCTGGAGGGAAAGGGAGTGGTAGGGGAACAAGTGAAAGAAAAGAAAGGCGAGGAACCAAGTGAAAGAACTGTATCAGAAAAGACCAGAGATGTCACACCTTCATGTGGGTTACCAAGTATATGCTTGCTCTCTTGCTAACCTACGACTTTTCACCGCTACTCTAGAAAACCGTGTTTTCTAAACTGCCATCCCATAAAACACCTTTTTCCAATTAATGCTCTCCATAAAACCAAATATTGATATAACTACTGCAAAACCACATCTCTCTAGTCCTAGTATTATACTCCATTCATGAAATGGAGAAAATTAATTCTGTTTGCTGATGCTCATGTGGCATTCAGTGACTGCTTGCTGCCCAGGGATCTTCTAAGAGTTCTTTTTCATCCCTTGTCTGGTACTTACTGCAAGGCTTAGAAACAAGAGATTACCCTATCATCTGGGAAACTCAGCCATTAAAGCAACAGTCCTCAAAGCATGCCTTTCATTCCCATCCCAAAAGTAACGGTTAAAAAGCACCAGCTGTATAAGCTAACATACTTTTGGTCAATCTAATAAGTAACCTTACCAAAGTATAAACAATGTGAAGATTTCCAGAGCTGTTGCTTCTGTCCAATGTATCTCAACTGAAATATCCTTACTATTTCTGTCAAACGGATGCAAAACCACTTGTTTTGGTTACTCCCTGTTCAAGCTGCTGCCTGTGCTGGTTAGTTCAACCTGCTGCAATACTGTAACACCCCTACTCCTGAAAATGGCCGTATCACCAAAAAAAAGGGAGTTGGGTAACAGGCTCAAGCCTGGACCCACACTATCCTCACTGTTAGATGTTCCTTGAAGCCCTGGCTGGGTCGCTCCAGCTGCAAAATATCAATTATTTTGCCATGTCTTTTTCTTTTCCTACTTGCAAGTCTCCAATGACTTTAGGGGTGGTTTCTAGCAATGCAAATATACTTGTTTTCAGGTTTCTATTAATTAGCATTATCAGTGATAACCACTTCACTGGAGCCATCCTGGAATTTGAAAGTGCTGAATATGGATCACAGTCTGACTGATTTTGTAATACTGGTTTTGAGGAGGTTTTTTTTTTACATTATTTTCACCAGCCATGTAGACAGGGAATTATGGGGATAAGACATCACATGATTAAACCTATCCTTTATTGAAAAGTACTTAAACACATGCTCAGTAAGCTGTGGTCTGTTCTCAGATATTATTCAGCCAGTTGTACTATCTACAGCAAAAATGGATTTGATATGCATGAGCTCATCTTTCACAGGAGCATCTTCTGATAAAGTAAGGCTAGTCATCAAGCACAAATACATAGTTTTGTTGGATTTTTTCCCGTGAAAATGTAAACAAGTAAAGGCCTTTCTTTTTCCAGAGAGCCATTTTTTTCTAACAACCAACGTGAGCCTCTTTTGCATAATGTAGACTTGCATATCCTGCAAGACTTCAGATCAGCAATACTAGGCTTCAGCTGAAGCCAATTCAATATATTTTGCACCTTCTCTCATGGGTTGTTCAATCTAAATGACCTTCATTTTAATATATTTTTTTTCTGTAACATTTTGGAGATGTCTTTCTAATGCCTAACTCCTATCTGCTCTAGGCATTCTTCCCCAAATTGGTAATAAGGGTTAAATACATGCCATTGCCAAATGTAGTCATTTTCCAGTGTCTTACCTTGAATCTGCTCTGGCAGCCTCTGTGCATGTCTCCCACGAGACCAGACCGGTTATTAAATTCCAGTTATTAGGAAACAAATTTAGGCTCAGGACAATTTTTTCTACTAAACCTTTGTCTAATGCATGAGAGACTTTGTCTACAACCAGCAGCTCTCTTACAGGTTTATATTCAGTTCATGAATCACATATTTTAACAACAAAAAAAGTTCTATATCTGTGGAAAAGTGGGGATTTCCCAAGGTGTTTTGGCAATCGGTTTGTGGTCAATATTAGCTTAGATTGATTTCCCAGGAATAGGGGCATGAGATATTTGCACCCACCTTCTAAAGCCTTCTTCTGTATTACAGCAAACTGTTCAGTCTTTATCACCTGTAATGCCAAAGCTATTTCCAGGCTTCACAGAGTGGAATAAGAGGATTGGAAGAAATTTGCTATTTAACTTATGAAGATCATAAATGAAATATGATCCTCTAATTTTCTCAGCTCCTGTAAATCCATAGTAAGATTAAAAGATTACTGTCCCTGTGTTGCTCTCCCCTCCAAGAAAACAAGTGCGTTGAGGATGCAGGTGTCAACATGGCTCAATGTTATGATCTACCAGTACCCCCAAAAAGCAAACACAACATATAACAGAACTTAGTTCAGCTTTACCCAGCAGCCCACTTTTTTTTCCAGAGAGCTTCTGCTCATGGCTTTCTAACCTTTCTAGGTCCCACTCCTTGTGAGGATTTCACAGATATATTTCCCAGTGAAACATTTCCATTGTCCAGCACAACTCAAATGGCAATATAAGGATATTTCCAGGGATGGAAAAAGCATAATGTACTGTTTTTCTAAGGTATCTGCTGATGCCTCAATTGGAGACTGGTTGGTCTCCATGGTCTCTTCTGGTGCCTCTGGAGACTATAACCATGCTCATCAGCTGAGATGAGGGTGTTTATACCATTTTAGTACCAGAGAGACCTGTCTGGCCTTCAGCTATCACCGGAGAAAGGCATGGGTTTCCTCCAGGTGTGGTGACATATCTATCACAGACATATTGGGGGATGTCTCAGATACCCTATGAGATTTAAAATGCCGCTAAATGTCAGTGTTTTGGTTCGTTTATTACTCCTGGAGAATATTTTTCCAACCTCCACTCTGCTTCCTTTGTTTTTAGGAATGCAGCTTCCTGGTGAGGAAAAGGAGCTCCCATGTTTTCAGCTAGTAGAGGAAGTATGTTTTCCTTAGTACCATTACAAGATGATTATCTTCCAATGTGTTGATCATCCATCCAGTTAGGTCAATACTTCTTTAATGTGGAGTCTCCAAAGTCAACTCTGCTTTTGAGAGACCTCTCTCCCTGTTCAGCTTTTGCACATTGATGTGGCTACGCTTCTTTAATGGCAATAGGTGCGGCACTTAACTCTTTTACTATCAATAGTAAATTTACTATCCAGTATTCAAGCCTGTACTTTTCCAACAATGAAAACAACTGTTTCTGGCAACATAATGCTGTGTGTGCCATGTCCAACTTCATAAATGTCCCATTTACTTCCAGTTCAATAGTGTATTTATCTCTTAATGAACTGCTGCTCATTGCTCCTATGAGGATTCATCCAAGCAAAACACATAGTTGGCTCTTGCCAACTTTTGCAAAGTGATATAATCCATCCTCCTTCTCTCGTCTTTCCTTTTGTGACACCCAGTGGGTTGGCTTCTGTTAACTAACTCTGCTTCTGGGACTCCACATGCTTTTTGCTGCAGTTAGAGTTGTGATGCTGTATACTTAGCTCCTTTCTTTTACCGTGCTGAGGTTCTCAATCGGGATATAATTGTCCACCCATTACCCTGAGTCTGGACTTGGTACCTTCTTCTGTTTGTCAACTTCTTACATCTTTCCTTTTGGGATTCTTACTGACACTCCTGAGTTTTGTTTACCTTCCCAATCACAAGAGCTATGTTGGGGTGTCACTTGGGCACGCTCAAACCTTCCTCCAGTATTTTCTGCTTCAGGACAGCTAAGCAGCCTTGACGTGCTCTCGGAAGAGCTCCAGCTGAATGACTGGGAGAAAACAAACACAGGGTGTATGTAATAATACAGAATATAGAGTCAGCACGTGTTCACGGCGTGCACCAAGGATCAGCCACGTGGGGTGTGTAGGAGACTACGCGTACGTCTCAATGCACATATAACCAACGTGATCTCTCATTGGAGACTCAACCTCCCAGCAATGCCCAATGGCTCTTTACTCACAGAGTTTCCTCAACCTTTTGTCTCTCTGATTAAAACTACTATTAATATTTCATGCTTCTGGGATAGAGAACATTCCTCATCTTTCTTTACTTTAGGTTTTGGCTGAGGCAACAAAAACTATCAAACATATCAAGGATTTCAAGCCAGTGATTTTAAAAAAAGCAGCTGCCTTTTGCTGGCATTCACTGCTCACAAAACTGGAGTGGTCTTGCTTTCACCGTCCTCCACCTTCTTGGAGAATTTCAGCCCCGGTGAGGCTGGCTTTGAAGTGTTTCACTCTCTTCCTCTGTGTATTTTCTCTGTTCCTTTTAACTCCTTCTACGAATCATGCTCAGCAATCCCTTAGTTCCGACAGGACTTGCAGGAGGTCTCCTTTAGATTATGCCTGGTTTCAGATAGCTGGGAATAACCAAAGAAATCTGCCACCTCCCATGACCTAGAGGCTGTGTCTTACTGACATGAACACAGAGGCATTTGCTGGTTATCTCAGAGAGGACTAATCTAAGAGAGGTCTATCGTGAGGCTTGTTTCCAGTATATCCTACCTGATTTTAAAGTTTAATTTCAAACCCGTTTTTCTAATAAAATGCAGCAAATGTTCCTACAAACAAAAGTAATTAGGATGAAAGACATCTAGGGTGTATAACTATGCTGTATTTTTGAGTGCCTTCAGGGGCATAAATACACATTTTAGCTTTTGTGCTATATCCAAATAAATAAAATATACCAATTCATAAATATGTTGGCAGGAAATCTTTATGCTGTTTAATTTTAGCTGGATGCTAAGTATTAGACATCGACCTCATGACTCACAGGAAAAAAATATGCATTTAAAGAACAGAAATAATTCTATTCTACCTCAGTAGGTCCAGCTTTCCTATAGTCAAAGGAGAGTCACAGTTTAAAGACATTCCCAAATTTAACTGTTCTAATATTTAATCCTCCCAATGACAACATAATAGAATTTTTATGAAGTTTCTTTCTTAATATTTCTCAGTTGTCTTTAGATGAATTTTTAGTGAACTCTTACTTCTTCTGTCTTTAGGTTTATATATTTGGGATTTCAGAAGCCTGCAAATCTTCATATCATTCTGTGAGTCTACTCAGAATGTATTTATACATAAATTATGCTTATGTTATGTATATATAATGTTATCACTTTTGACTTTATACAACAACTTAGCAAGAATATGGTCATATTCAGTAGATGCAGGGATGTGTATTTACTTGTATAGGTAAAATGATACACCCTCAGTTCTTCCTCTAAACTATTAATCCTCTTTCTGAGCCACTTCCCTGAAGAATTATGTCACTGAAAGTAGAGTTTAGAGGGCAACCACAGAAAAAAAGGAGCCGTAGTTTGGAAAAGTACTTTATATAATAGTAGTAAAGCTTACTACCACTAACATGCCATTCAATGAATCTCATGACAGTAATAAAAATGAATAGTACCCTTTAATGCCTTCACCATCTAGACACATTTCACAAAAGTATAATATGCAGGGTTTTTTTCATGAAACTTTCACTTATTCACTCTGCCTGCACAAAATAGCTCAAATTTCTTACAGCTGTCAGTCTCTCCCCACATCAGCACTAAACACCTCCCTCACTGGTTATCAGTCCCCTTGCTCTGCTAGGACCTTCATTTATGAGGGTGATGGCTGATGTGTACATTTTGGAAAAACTGAACGTGGGCGAGGTGGGGGATGGAGATGAAGAGATTAAGGGAGTGTCTCATGGGAATGCCTGCTGGAAACGCCATTCTTTCAGGTGATATGGGAGGACTGGAGGCAATTCTGCTACGTCACCAGACCACTGCATCCTCCATAATCCTTGATGGATAGGCAAATGATGCCTAACCCTTTTAAAAAATCTTTATGGGTGAAATTAGCTCTGCAGCATTAAGTGCTAGCATCAAAGTGCAATGTGTAATCAAATGTTTCATACTAGTGAGCCCACTGGAAAAAAATGGATGCCAATTTCATCTTACTAGCTCTTGAGATTCATGACTGCAGGGTGTCTGTCACAATCGTAGCTAAACTGGAAAAATGATAGATCAGATTTATGACAAGATATGGATTGTTCAGGCATTATGTTTTAGCATGAATACTTATCAGACTGGACAGAAATTCAAAATCTCCTCTACATTGCAACACTTGGCTAGAGAAATAGCAAAAATAAATCACTTTTAAAGATGAGATTTCTGCTCTGATTAACATCTTCCTGATCAGCAAGTCCTAAATCACTGTGACCATGATAATGAATGATCCTATTTTACACAAACATACACACGCATCCACTGCACATAGGAGACAGAGCTAAGGTTGCCATGGGAACTTTACCTCCAGATTTTTTGGTTTTGTATAATTAAAATAACAAAAGTCCGATGTTTTAATAATTTAGTTTTACCCTGTAATTAATTGTGTTCATGTTTTCTTTAGGCAGGAACTCAGTTTATCTGATGGGTACAGCCCCATACTGTAACTTTATTCAACATTTCCAAAACTTGGTTTTCTAAGCAGGGAGGATTTTAATCTGATGTTACTGTGCAGGAGTGACTACAGCATAGTATAGAAATAGCTGTGTCAGTGTTAAACCAGGTGGTTCAGCTGCTGCTAAGGTAACCTCCATGGCAGCAACGGGCTTAGCGCAAGCTGTGCGATTGCACCGTAGGCTGTGCCAGCTTATGGCATAGGCTGAGGCTGAGGGGTGGGAAGAAGCAGAACACTTCTGGGACCTGATTCCTTCCCTTCACCAGCAGCCATTGCCCCACACGCATTTAATCTGCCATGGGGAGCACCAGCAGTCCCCAGCCTTGCTCGGCAGGATTGCCCTCTACTCACTCTTTCTTGGTTCATCCCTTTTCTTCTCCTGTGCTCTTTCAGGCCAAGTCCCAACTTTGCCTGGATGTTCAGAAAACTTGAGTTAGCTCTGAGTGTAGGAATACACTCAGGGTCCTCACTCTAAACTTAGGCTCTGGGGTTTCAGAAGAGGTGACCTACAAACCTCATTGATGTTAACAATTGAAAGTATGCAGCAAAAAGCCTTCCTCAACAACTCTTCCCTCCGGATGAGGGCTTTGGTGTCTTACAAAAGTTGCATGAAGATACCAGCAAAGAAGAATGGTCATCAGAGTCATGTGTCTTTTCAGTAAAGGGAAAGCCAATCTTTTGTGCGATCAATCTCTAGAGCAAGGGAGCAAGGCATACTATTAAAAAAAGCGGCGGCCTTTCCTCTACATTTGAACATGTTGCTTCCTCTAGAGACCTGGATCTTGCCATAGGTTGTACGCAAAACAGAGGATACACACACTGTGCAAGCATTATTGATCTAATTGCAGTAACGGTGCCACTACTGACCCCAAGAGCATTAGCTTCAGAGCCTGCAGTTGATATACATGTACAGATAGTGCTGTCAGTGCTGCCGACATGGAAAATGTGTTTTCTGAAGAGCCAGCTGGTGTATTCAAGGCGAAAGGAACTGAGAAAAACCAAGTCTTTGACATTGCAATGAAATGAGACCCTACCATATAGGTCTGTATTGAGGAAGGAGTTTAGTTCAAATATTCAGTATAAGTCTCCTCCCTAAAGGAATAGCACTTAATACATGTTAAAATATAATTGTATAATTGGAACTCAAGTGTTTGGGTTATGTAAAAGGTGCTGTAGGCGTATCAGCTTAGACAGAGGTAATTAGATCTTGTATATTAACATTTTTTCCTTAAAGGGATAATCAGCAATATTTTTAGTAGTGGGGATATTTAAGCCTAGAAACTTGGGGAAAAAAAGGTGCTGTTTGGCAGTGCTCATTTAGCCCTGTGTTTGCTTTGTTCCTACCTCTGTCACTGACTGGACTGTAAGAATATTTTTGCAGTAGATTGCCTGCTTAATGCCACTCCAGCTGGGTGCCCACATAATGGCAACACTGCTACTGCTTTTGGTGAAATCAGCATAAAACTGAATCGCCTGCAAGCATCAATCATGGTGCTGAAAATAGGACTAGATAGTAGCATTAAATAATACAATACTTGGCATGTATATATAATAACGGGTCATACACTGAAGCCACAAAAGAAGTCCGTGGCAGGGCCAGGAATAGAAGAAATCAGAGCTTTAACCTCTTCTTGAGGCAAGGGTTAACATTTTATACAGAAAAGAGTAAACAGCCACACATCGCTGCTTAGCTCAGTCAGTTTGAAGGATACAATAAAAACAAATATGATTTCACTCACAGTAAGCCAAATGACAATCAATGTCTCTACAGCTTTTAAGTATCCAATTGAAGCCCTTGAAAAATCAAGTGGATGTATAGGAGGATAGGTTACTACTCCATCATAGGATGAAGATAGGAGAATGTCACTGCTTTCTTGGGTTTTCAAATACATTGCAAAGCTTTCTAGAGAAGAGGACCCGTTTATTTTGAAGACGGTACACTGCATCTCTAGAAAGTGGAACAGCAGAGCATAAATTAAAGCTGTTGTCAGGTTTTTTTGCTGTTTTTAAGATAAAAGAAGAGATGTACAGTTCCTCAAGCCAGAAAAACAAAACATAGACAAACAAAACACCCACGTACAAGGGCTACACCAGGTATCTTCTAATTTCATTGCTGTTATCCATACTTGTCATTTCAAATACAAGAAAAACATCCCACAGAAGATATTCCAGGAGGAAAACCCCAACCTTAAGCTCCTCATTGAGGAGTTTGCACCAAACTTTGGAATCCAACAGAATTCTCAACTGATATCAAGAGAATGTTAATCCAAACTAGAAATATTTCCCCAATTTCATATATCTTCCTCCATGCAATGCCCACTGAAGATGTCCCTGTCTACTCTATTCATACAAGGTTTTTGAGGAGTTTGAGAACAGTACAGATATCATGTTTCTAGATAAGTCAAAGGCTCTCTTGGTAAATGAAGGGAAAACCCCTACTTTTTGGCTTTGTTCCTAAAGTCTCAAAAGATCAGGACTTGTGGATTGAAAGAGGTGGGTACCCTAAACAGAGCTCGCGCTTCAATGTTCACCTGCACTGACATGAGAGGCGAGAAGGAGCAAGGAATGGTCACCAAGGGACATAGGCCAAGCTTTTCTGTCTTCCCTCGGTTTTGACCTGCACCATGTATGTGACAAAGAGATGGACAGCCCTTTTCCAGAGGCATTCCCAGCACAAATACCAAGCAGCTCAATTGAATTTTGCCCTAAGGCTAGTAACTGGAAGTTCTCAATACACTTAATAAAGGATTTTTTAAAAGGCAGATATTCGGACGAAAAAACCCCAGCAACAGTTACAGGGCTCCTTAAAAAATCCAGAACTCTTTCACTTGTCATTTTTCAAGGTGCGTTTGTTCTTAAATGTGTTTTCTGTTGTGGGATTACACCTGAAACTGATCTTTGCAGACAGCAGCCAAGCACAATAGTGCATTTGGGAGCAGGGAATAGCAGCAAGTCGACATGTCTCTAAGCAGTCTGCACTCTTCTTAGGGGTCAAGCAGGAGCTCAGCAGCAAGCTGCTAAGTGGTTGTTTGCATCAACTCTGCAGGCAAGGCCAATAGGTTATCTACAGCCAACGAAGCGATGAAAACAGCTGTACTTGGTAGCAAACACAGCCAGAAGGCCACCACCACCTGAACATTGGTTGTTTCCAACCACAGAGCTGCCAAGTCCTCAAGTGTCTGCTCATCTTTATGGCATTTAATGTTTAGTGATAACACATTGAAAAATAAAGTGTTCTGCTTTTCTTTTGAGATCTCACCTGCTAACCCGTACATATAATAGTTGCCTACAAGGTGTTTCTCTGTTGGGAATGGCACTGTAACTTTAAACATCGTTATATAGGCACGTGTTAAATGTAGAATTGTTTTGCTTGCACACTGTAGGCTCAAGAACATCGTTACAAAGGGGAGAAACTCACTTCATTTTCAAAGCTTCACACACAGAAAATGTAATTTGCAGAATAACAGGTTCAAAAACTATTCGGTTCTTTCTGGTTTTCGGCACCCTTCTCTTTTGTCCTGCTACAGCTTCATTATTCTCTTATTCTTTGCAGTACACACTAGTCTTTTTGGATGAAAAGAAACGATTCCATATTAGTCACACCAGGAAAATGAATTTTGCCTTGCAGTCAGTGAATGAAGATTATCAGAACTTTTATTCACATGCAGACAGTAACAATATAATAGCTGAGGAACACCAAAGAAATGCAGTGTTTACTCTAATTTATCACTTTTGCATGCCTTGACTTGTACTCAAAAAAGTCATCTAATGCATGACTACGTTCGTCCTCTTTGATAAATTTTGTGCCAAAACTTGTTGGCCCTAAGTCCAGCTAAAATCTGGCAGATACCAATAAGACTACATGTAGTGTTGTACTTTAAATTTATTTGATACTTTCTGGAGCTTTTGTCAAGCTAATCTAAGCATGATAGAAACAACAAGAGAAGTCAGTCTTCTAGGGCCTTGCATACTTTAAAAAGGCAGAAATATTTACAGACCAAATAACCAAATTTCTGTAGGTACCGACTCTGACTGAGGTCTGAGAAAATCTTGCACTTAAGCATCTCAATAGAAAGCCCTAACCCTCATTTCTAAAGCAAAACTACACCAAAGGGTAGGCGTCTTCTTAAGTGCCATGCCTTGGTCTTTACATCAGTCAATTATGTGGTTTAGCCAAATCTGGAATTATTAATATGGAGGTATTTCACTACAATATACTTTATCAGTCTTACCTTGGTCTTTGCATCAGTTTCTCACCATTTAACTAGGGGAATAAATTATGTAGAAAATTCAAAGAAGAATCTGCTCCCTTTCCCTTTCTTGGCTTATTTTAATTTTAGTTGCTCTTAATTCAAGGATTTAAAACCTTCTTAAGAAAGAAATGCTTTAAATACATTGGCAAGTTTTAACTTATTAAAGTTTCTGACAACAAATCATGTTATTATTTACTGCACCATTCAAAGTCCTGTTTGACTTCTCACTCTTGCATAAGAAATTTCAGGGACGTGTCAATGTGCATTTTCTATATAAGGCAAATAGACCTGTGTATCACAAACATTTTTGACACTTTCAAATGCAGCTTTAAAGCCTTAAACAGACATTCCACTTCTCCCACCCACCCACCATCTCATCCAAGGCCTACAGTCACCAAATTTTCAGAATTTAAGAGTGGGAGTCTTGCTAACGTACCAGGTAAGTGCAGAGTTTAGTGACCTGTTTGTGCGTGTGTACATATATGTGAGAGGGTATGGACACGTTTCCCTATTCCTGTCTGCCATTTACTCTAGAAATGCTCTGTTAACTTCATTCTCCTTCTCAACCACATCCACTGACCTGGGGTCTAACAGTGAATTTTAAGTGAGAGCCAGCAACAGCAAAGAAAGCACATAGGCAGATTTGAGAAGTAAAGACAAGTAGGAGATAAGGCATAAGGCTGAATATAGGAAGCACTGGAAGAAGAGAAGTACCTCATGGTCAGATCCTCAGAAGGTGCTTAATTGCCATCAAAAGCCAAGGGGGCTGGTACCTAAGTATCTGGCGGATCTCGACTTCAGAGTCTCACAAACTCTACCTGAACTTTTTTTTACTAGTAGAGAAACTGAAGCACAAAAAAGGTGAAATCCTACCCAGTAACAGCAGCCCCTACCATCCCTACCAGCCCCTGGCAACACTCCCAGTTTTATCGAAAGGGGCTAAATCGACTCTCCTCATCTTCTGTTGGATCCATGGAAAACCAGGGACTAACGCTCACGACATTCACCCTCCTTTCCCTTGTTTTAAACACTGGTTCATGCTTCCCAAATTTCCTTCTGTTTTAGCTGACGAGATATTTCACCTGGCACAGCTTAAAAACCAAACCACTTCTTCTGCAAAGTGAGGTGTACGGCTGCATGCTAATTCAGCTCTCCTTTCTCCTGCTTGCAGTGCAATTTGGATGAGGTGATTTATAGAGGCCCTTTCCAATCAACATTTCTGCGATTCTGTGATTACTTTGTATACATTCTTATAATGTGAGCTGACCTGTTCCTATCTAGGCTCCTTTCTTTTATGAACAAACTGAAGACAGTAGAAGAAAAATCATCAGACTACAGAACAACTAATTCTCATTTAATAACAGAAACTTTATTAACTTGCGGAGCCCTACGCTGTCCCTCCTAGTAAATACAAATAGTCAAGAAATAGCTGGCGTTTGCATGCAGAATGCGGATTAGTTTGAGAGCAGCTCTGTTTCTCTGGCTAAGCACACTGAACATTTTTATTCCAATTACATGGGAAAGTGGTAGTTGCTAACCTTCTGTGAAAAGGTGCTGCAATCCAGCACCAGTAAGAGATTTATACATCGGATCCGTACAGATTAGGCAACTGTAGACAGCAAATTAAATCTCTGTTTTAGGAAGCCAGCTCCAGCACAAGATGCAACAGCCTGAGGTTCAACTCCCAGCTCTGCGAGGGAGACGATGCTGCTCCGACCCTACAGCTGGACCTGACCTCAGGAAGCAAGCGTGAAGCTCAGCGGCCTTACAATAATAACACTTTTAATACAAAAGCTCCTTCTTCACAACCAGATCTTGCAATCTTCTGAAAGTTTGCATCACAAAGTCTCGCTTCCCTCTGTCTCTGCTAGCTCCCACCATCTTTACAGGCTGTGAACTTCAAGACACGGGAAAGACATGCCCTTAATGCTGGAAAATTAAACAGCTGCATGCCTGGAACTCACATGGGGGTTGATGCATATAGTAAAGAGTGCAAAACACCAGGGCTTTAAGGGAGGAGGTGCAACAGGTTTGTCTGTAATACGTACATATACACAAAATTAGATCCGCAAGCGCATTTTCTAGGTCATCCTCGTCTCCTTCCTCTGCTCTCCCCTTCCTCCCCTGAGTTTTCTTAATTTTTCTAGTAAGGAACACATGTTTCAAAATATATCACCAAACTTTGTCTTACGAAAACATACTGTCCTGGTTATTTTATTTCCCAAACTACTGTGCATGGATTATTAGTCCTCAGTTAAATTGCCAGTGCAAAAATGTACTATGCTTTCTTATGCTGTTAAGTGTTTAGTACCTACCCAGGTGATTTATTATCTTACTTAAGCCTAGGGCCAGAAATCCAAGTGCAAACACTAACATAGGCAAGGGAATGTAATGAGCAGAAAAAGTAAAAATGTTATTTATTTTATAGGTACAGTGCAAGACACTAACAGTACTGAGAAGACCTTCAGTCACAGCTCTGCAGATTGTTGTGTCCTGGATTTGATGAGACTGTATAGGGCTTTGCTTAAGTTATTGTAGACTGCAGAATCTGGGATTTAACATATAGTTTAAGAGAGCTATATGGCCCTCTGAACTGGGCTGAATGTTCCTCCTAGCGATGAGCCTAACCAGAACTCCTGAGCAGACATGAAACTTGTGTGATGCAGTTACTGATTTGCCTCTTTGCAACAGGTTTATGTTCATCTGCTTGTCTGCTTCCTGCCTCATCTATCATTATCCTATGACTATTTTTAAACAATCTTTGCAAAATAAAAACTCAAATAACCAGAGCTCTGGAAAGTGCTTCTCCCCTACAGCAACTTTATATAATAAATTAGATGATAGTAGCACTACTTGGATGGGTGGAGATAAGAGCCTGTCAGCACTTTCTTTTCAAACCCTCTTTTCCAGCGACTTGCAATTCAACCATAACAATTTGCTATGGGCAAAAACTGGGATGTGAAAGCTCAGACCTGGAGGAAGAACTTTAAAAAAAGATGAACAATAGTATTTCAAGTTATACCTGAAATAAATACTGTGGGGAGAGGCCTGAACAGCAAAAAGGGAGGAGGAAATGCTTTGATTTTCACTAATATAATTCCATTTTCACTTAAATCTTCTCCTATCTTAGTCTCATTGTGGTTTTTATATTGGTCCTTAAAACCAATGGTGCATTGTACTTACACTGTTCATTTCATTTCGGTGCTGTGTACATGCAATAATTATTAATTCTCAATACTCCTCTGAGGCAGGTATTACCAACTTGATTTTCTAGAAAGAGACACAAGGCACAATTTGCCCCAGGCCACAACCGGAACTCTATGTAAGAGCCAGAAATAGAAATAAGGAGTTAGAATCATAGATTATAGAATCATAGAATGGTTTGGGTTGGAGGGGACCTTAAAGATCATCTCATTCCAACCCCCCTGCCACGGGCAGGGACACCTTCCACCAGACCAGGTTGCTCCAAGCCCCATCCAACCTGGCCTTGGACACTGCCAGGGATGGGGCAGCCACAGCCTCTCTGGGCAACCTGTTCTTGTTCACTGTCCTAAATCAAGGCCACAGACCCCTTTCTGGCAGCGACTGTTTCTCAACATTTTATGGAAGCGATTATCCTGTTATGGAACAATGTTTAATACAGACTGGGATATCCCTGGAATATAGAAGTATTTCAAGGCATCTCACTGCCAGCTGACAAAACCTCTCAGAAATAGTGTAAGTGCCAGGACTAACATACTTTTAACAACATACTTTAACAGGCGGTCATTACAAACTATATACCAGTCTTACAAGGTGGTAGACAAGCATGCATTACTAATTGAAATGCCTTTATAGGTATGCAACCTTTTAATTCACTGAGTTTAAACTTCTCTCTTACTTGCAGGATCTGGAGTTAATAAAGTGTAAGTGGATATAGCTAAGCTTATGGGAAGTATTCGAGGGTGGAGTACCCCTATGTGCAGCACAGCGTCTCTTGCCTTTTGCTGAGTCCAAGGTGAGTTTCTTACAGATTTGGGCTTGGAGCTCTAACACAATATACCTGGGTATATTCCAGGTGGACTGCCACAAGTGGTGGCAGGTCCAGAAAAACCAAGCCTGACAGAGCTGTTATAGTCTCTGCCCTATTTGTTAGATTTTTCAAGCTCCTACTCATGGAATCATGACCGAGACCCTTATACTACATCTGCTATGCTAAATACATCTGTTTCTTAGCATGATCCTTGGTTCCTAGGCCAACTGGTTGAGAGGCTCGTGTCCATGTTGCTACTGAAGTGGCATTTTATTAAATGAAACTGAGGAGATGTGCGGCAGGCTTTCAAATATCACGTAAAGGCAAGGGGCAGAGGTAGGAGGTGTTTGAAGACATAGCCAAGAGGACTGACTGTAGGCTGCAAGTAATCTTCCCCGATGCAGTCTCATCCATGCTCCCTCTTGGAAAGAGTCCCTGGCGTGAAAAATCCTTCAAGCCATGGCTACGAATTGTCTTGAAAGAGCTTGGGAGCACCCCAAATATACAGCAAAGGAACAAAACTAACAATTTTGCCATATGGAATATCAAGAGTTGAGTACTTAAGTATGCTCGTTAGCCCTCTTTTACTTAGCAATATAGGTATACCCTGAAAATTTTGCAGCTGGCCCAAGGTCTGTAGTTACAGGTCTATTTCCATAGGGGATGAGCTCACATCTTGCAAAGAAAGGGACCTTCTGCGTGTCTACATTGCCTTCTGCAGGCAGCCACGTGTTGACAGGGGCTCTGTAGGGCACTTGCCATAGCTACAGAGCCTCCAGGTGATTCATTGCGTGGACTTCAGTGCTGACACCAGCTTACATCTTTCTGGAAATTCGTATTTGGCATATTCCATCTTAATTACACCAAACAGCTGTGAGCAGCTCCTAAAGGAAATCTCCCCCAAATGATGTGTCAGGATTCTCAGAATCAAGGTTTCTGAAATGTCTGTTTGAGGGAAAACTGAAACCCAAAAATTTTCAGCTTCACTGAGTCTCAGACATTTTCCCAGAAAGCCTGCATCTTGGTGTGGATGGTTTGAGGTAATGGGTGCAATTCCTCACCGAAGCTGGGTGAACGGGGCCATTTTTACCTTATAGATACGTAATGATACTCTCAATACACTCAATATCCAAGTGACTCAAAAGAATAGCCCAAACTGCCTTAAAACTTCATCGGATCATTCTGTGCCATCTCTTCTGGGATTATGGATCATTACCTTCTACAGGGAGTCACAGGAATCCCCATCGGAAATCTTTCTTCCCATTCAGGTTTCCATTGCATTTAGCACAACCCCCAGCTAGGCTCTCTTGAAAAATCCTGTCCCTAATGATTATTTATATCATATCAAATGCTTAAAGCTGAAGGAAACATAATCAGAAAAGTGAAAGTAATAAATATCTATATTTTAATAGATATACAGCTACACTGGAAATATAAAAGCTACTTTTCAAAGATCAGGAGAACTGTTCAGTGACAGTTTTCAGTTTTATTGCTATTATCACTTAAATATATTTATATAACACTTCTTTATCACCATTCTCTTCTATGACATCTTTTACAGTTAAGATGAATGTCTATATATAGCCTTCTCTTAGTCAATAATTAGTTTGTAAAATCAAGCAGCTCCTGTAACTGTGCATCAAGTCATTCCAGTATTTATATATTTCTATTTGAAGGTACCTCATTTTATGTAATTATTACATATAATTTGAAGCAAAAACTTATTCAAAAAATTGAGTGTTGAGCAAACTCTGAACTTCCCCTTCAAAATATTCAGTAACCCTTAGCTGTGTGCCTCCTGCCCTATTTTTTCCATAGGTACACTTTATTGTCATATTTCTAATATAGTGCTTGTGAACCATGACAACCAACTCTTGCTTTATTACTAGCTTAAAAAAGAAACCCATTTCCCACCATGGCTATATGTTCAAAGGTACAGTACAGAGGGTATTCATAGCGTCCTTTAGATTCAGGTGAATTTTAAGTAGAGTGATGAAAATCAGACTCCATTGCTGTGCTACCAGTAAATGTTCTTGTTGTGATGACAGAAGCATGCCCAGCAAGCATCATGGGCTGTCCAGTTCAGTGTCCAGCCCCTGACAGCAGCTAGAAGCAGAAATTCCGGCAAAGTGTGGAAAAAGCCAATGTAGGGATCAAATGATGTAGGGATTGAAGATCCCACCTACAACAGAAGTTTCTTTCAGCATATACACTTTTCAAAAAACCCCAAACTTTATTAAAACCCCCACTTTTAGTGTTGTTTTCTTAATTTAAACTATCTGCACATTTGTTATGGAGTGGTTTCTCAGGGAATCTCCTACCAGCCACCCATCTTCTTCACAGCGTACAGGGAGCTCGTGGGCAGGACAGTACAGTGGCAAAAAACGAGACGCGGTATTCTCACACAAGGAGAAATATTTTTAACATCTGATCTTGATGCTTTTAGAAAAATGCCTGGTCATCGCCCACCCAGACGTTGGCCAGTGCCAGTGAGTGACAGCTAGTGAGTGATCTCACTCCAAATAAGACTGAACTGGTAACGCTTGTTTGCATTCCCTAACCAGTGACTTAACTCCTACGAGATTGAGGGGACGGGCCCATCGTTTCAGAGGTTTCATGATCTAACAAATTTTTTTCCATCTTCAATCTAGCCAGACCTCCCCGGTGTTGCTTTCTCTTCTGTTTGCCTCCTCAAGACCCTTGCCCAGGCCACTGCCTTCTCATCCTACCCCCAAGCTGCTGTCTCTTCATCGTTCTTCCTTGTGCCTTTCCTCCACTTGCCCCACCTAGATCTTCCTGCTGCTGCCTCCTACTTTTCCTTAGGCTTCTGCCATCCTTCTGCCTCCTGTAACGTTGATTTCTGCAGCACCCACGCTGAGTTCAAGACAACAAACTCAGGACCACTTACTAAGCTGCAGTCTACTCTCCTCTGATACCCGAGTACTCCAGTGCAATGTTCCTCAAGTACTGGGAACAAGAAGTTCTGAAGAGTAGGATCCACTTTATAAACTTTTCAGTACTGGGAGGAGTTCCTGGCAGGGTCCCACAGCCTTACAACTTGCTACTTTGGCCTCAGGAAAGTTCAGGCTGGTGGCCTTTGAGTCCGATGTATAGTTCGTCTTTTCCCACACACACTGATGCTGGGTGGGAACTGCTGTGGAGGGCTTCTACTTGTTCTTAAGCCAAGAGTGTTAAAATGTAGGGGGTTAGGCAATGCCTAACAGAAAAAAAAAAAATACGGTCAGCTGAATTTGCTTGGGCTTACACCCCATGTCTAGCTTGCATAGAAGCTATGCCGGAGAAGAAAACTCTCCCTGCCTTGAGCACTGTACATCAATGCACAAATCCTCTGTGACACAACTGATCATACTCAGAGCCTCTTGCCAGTGGCAATCCTGCACCTCTTCTGCAGCTCCTTCTATTGCTGAGCATTTTTATTTTAACGCCACGGTGGCCTAACAATAATATGTGGAAGTAGGTTTCTCAGTGCCACTGTCAAATGTTATGCATAGCAAGTGGCAGTAATGTTCCAGCTGACTTACTCTACTGATTGTCTATGAATAGACAGTAAACTCTTTCAGAGAGTTCTGGAACCCTATAGAATATATCAGTCTCCATAGATGGGTCACAGAAGTCAGAATGACCATGAATAAATTGTATTTTTACATCTGTCCAGTTCTTCCCCCCGCCCCCCCCCCAACAGAACTGAAATATTTCAGCAGAGTCAGAGTTTATGTCCAGATCAGCAAGCAGCAGGAAGGGTTCCACAGAATAAAGAGCTGGTAAGAAGGACTCAGCCACAACATTACACATGTTTGGTGTTTTACTTTGAAATAGCGCTAATTGGTTTTTACAAACTGAACACCCGTAAGATTTTGAGGAGTACTTGGTGTGTTCCTGCAGTACATCTTTCTGCTTAGTTTCATCAAAAAGGCACCCCTTTGGCACACTCCAAGCCTACTCTGTAATGCAAAACAAGGCAGGACACATGGGTAGGGCTGAGAGATTAATTTCATAAACTCATTTATAATTTAAATGAATATTCTATCTAGTTGCATCCAGAAACCTCCTCAGACTGTCCCATGATATGTAAAATCCCACTTGAGTCCACGGAGATGCATCAGGAAGGTAAAGCATGCAAGTCTTTGAGCACAGTCTACTGTGTATCATACCTAGTTGGAGAAGTATTTTCATGTCATATCAAATTACTGTTTCTTACAATAACGAGTTATAGACTATGACAATATCGAGACTATTTTCAGTTAAGAACCAAGTGACATACCAGAGTTTGTCAGGAAACTAATAATGCCAGTACAGTAGTTTTCTAGTAGTTTGATCATGATAAAAATAATAAATATGAATGTCAAGACCTTCAGTAATACCCCCTACTATTTGTTTTAATAATAAAACCTTCTGTATTGCAATAGTTTTGCAAAACATTGAACTTTTGGCAGCTGAAGAAACAAGTGGTTTCACTTTCATGCTCACCTTGCATAGTGGAATAGGTCACTATTTGGCTATTTCAGCTAAACCAGAGAAATAGTAGGAAAAACCCCACCGAAAACAGCTATTGTGCCGGAGGACTAGTTGTGATAAATGTGCTAGGAGGAAAGAAAGGAGACAGGGGAGAGAGGGAGGTATATCTTAGCCCTTTTAGAAACCCCAAACTTTTAAATTGTGCTAGGACAGATATAAAAATAAACCTAATCAAAGGGAAAGTAGGATTTATCAAAATATCTGGTCAAGGTCAACAAACAGGGAAGTGACTCATCTACCAATGGAATCTCCTCAATATCTATTTTCAATATAGAGAGGTAAAGGAGATAAGACAGCAAAACAGCTCCATGTGAGTGTCAGAATTGTGGTTGAAATGTAATTTAAGAAACATCTCAGTCGATCTGAAATCCCTTCCTGGCACTCCTAATAAAAGCAAAATGAACAGGATATTAAGAGTCGGGAGATAACTCTTCTGCAATACCGAAAGAACTATTACAGGGCCCAATTCAGCAAAGTGAGTAAGCACATACTGACATTTAAGCATGCATTTAAGTCTCATCATCTTCGCTGAGAATCTGATATATGCCCTGGCAGTCCTCTCAATGGAGATCTGGGAACGCAGGTCTATTTTACACACAAGCCGTCCTTTAATCCACAGACACAAATCTGTCCAGTAGCTGTGGAGCAGCTCTAGGACTCAGGAGATATACCTTCATGTCCCAGCCCTGCAAGGTTATGAACAAGACAGTTCTGCTAAAACACCTCCTGGCACCTGAGGGCCTTATTTTAAAACCTGCTTATCCCCTCTCTGCTTCGGCTCTGTACCGCTGTGATGGAAACGCTGGTACTTCCCTACCAGAAACGGGAGAAGTGTTTAAATATGTTAAAGTAGGCTGCAATAGTGGCACTTCAGGTAGACACCACCCTGTCTTTCAAATTAAACTGTTCTGAATTATTTGCAATAGCAAGGTCAAGGATCATAAAACTGGACATCACGGAAAGTAAAGGTCCAGGACAAGGTCAACTACCAGAGCCCAGGAAATCAAGCTGAAAAGGAAAGCTTCCCGCAGGCGCGGTGAAGACTCCTCCACTGCCTTCTTTGCAACATATGGTGTAGTAAGACATGCACACCCTCTTCCTGCCCCCCCCAAATTAACTCCCTGGCACCACCTGCTAGGAGTGAGCAGACTGTAAAATTATTGCATTGGGAACAGATAAAAATGGGTGTGATGGTTCTGATGTGATGCATTTCTCTCACTCAGTTCTGTGCCCATAGGAAAAGATGGCTGTATTTGGCACAAAATTAAAAGTAAAAGCTGTAAATCAAGAGTGGGAGCAATATTGCATTCCTGTAACTTGCACTGCCCTTTCGAAAGGAGCTAGTTAATAAACTGACCTGGTTATTTTAACACTTGGAGATATTTTCCTGAACTTTGAATTCCTTTGTTGTTTATTCCACTATCTATATTTTTAAAATCTCCTTCTATTCTGAGGACCTATTTTTCTCCACACAGAATATAAAGTGTCATTCCAGTATACTGCTCTGCTTCCTGAGTCCAAGAACCACGTGACTGTAGAAGTCCTAATATTGTGAGCATGCTTAGATCCATGATTTCATGTCATGTAACGAAAAGATTTCCTAAGAAGAAACATCCTTACTTCTTGTTCAAAATTATTTGCTTGTTAATGGTTCCGCACCCATAAACCCACAAACACAACCCTATGTGTCCAAAGCAAAAAGTATTCTATTTAGATATGGGCTGCAGAACAAATGGAAATGATAAAAAGGTATTTGAAGTGGGTTACACCGGTACGTATACAGAATCTCTCATGTATGCTTGATGGTGGTATCAAAAGGTACTAATCTGACATGTGTTGAACCAACCCAAGATAACTCAGTTCGTTCGTGCTCCTTCTCATCTTTCTGAAAATTATCACTATCCCACACATCCACTTTTCACTTGAGAAGTAGTTCATACACCACCACAAGAAGATAAAACATTGACTGTGACTAACTTAATGAGCCTGAAGCGCTAAAGAAAAAGGAGGAAAAAAAAGTTTGAAATTTATGATTTTTATTCTCTTGCTTCTTCCTAACAAGATCTGAAAATCATGAAAGAACTTAAGTGCATCAAAGAATATCCTTTGAAAATCATGCTTACAGGCAGGAATACAAATTGGATACTAGTCCCTAGGCCACTGGCCTACCTTTGTAGGAGGGTGGCTTGCATTTAATTTCCCCTGCCTAACAACTCACCTTTATTAATAAGAATTTAACACTTGAAAACAAGAGAGTTTAAGTTTTTAAAGTTAAAATAAAAAAGAAATATGAATTGTTTTTATGAAAAAAGATGCAAATTAAAAAAGCTTTTAAACTGTTAAACTATTGATGCTATTTATATCACCAGTGGCATCATGACACAGCAATTAAATTATAACCCTTTCGCTAATAGAACATATTTTTGCCTATTAAAAATGGACGTGAAGAAACAAGAAACTTTAGTTCACAAAAGTCTCCAGTAACCAGAGATGTAGGCAGGCCATAGTTTGAGGAAAATGAGAAGGTAGACAAATAATTTGTAAATGGATGACTGTAACCTAGTTTGAGTTTATTATACAAACCAGTAGATGATCTGTTATTAACCTCTAGCTGAACTACGTTTAGGGAGCATTGGGTCATCTATAACCTATTTCATAAAGTTACTTCATTTTATTTAGGCTAGTCTGTCACACAGGAACTCAGAAAATTATCCTGTGTTCCCTAGTTTGTGGACTGTACAACTAAAATTTGATTTTTGTAGCTTGGCCATTTTTGAGGATTAAAAAAAGTTACACAGGTGATTTAAAAATAATTACTATCACTACCATTTTTTATAAGTTGCTCATTTCCTACTCTATTTGAAAATAGAGGAACAGTTTTAACATCATTCAGTATTTAAGAATAGCAAGGAAAAGGAATGGGACAAAATCTGCACCCTCCTCCCCCGTAAAATCTTCATGATTGATCCAGTGATCCAAGAACCGAACTTGTTTACTCAAAGATAATAAGTTTTAAAAACATGCCATCACTTTTGCATTATTTCAGTAAAACAACAAACAACACCGGTTATACTCTAATGTCAAGTCACGATGTATGTGGGGAAAAACATAGTCCAATCCAGCACCTTTGTTAAAAAAAATTGGGGTGGGATTGCATTACACATCCAGAAAAGAAACTTCTCTGACTAACTGCGCCACCTTTTGATTTAAATTTAAAAGAGAAATTAAATGATTGTCCAGTCCCTAGAAGAAAACATTTATTTAAAGATATTCCTGTAGACTTAAAAATGGGTTCAGGAGCTTACTTTATTTCTCACAGAGAAGTGCAGGGCTGTATACTTTAGTATTGCTCTTATGGTTAAAAGCCATGTCAGCAATATAAATGGAAAAAACACATTCAGTCTTGCTGGTTTGTGTTTTTGTAATAACAGTATACACATCAGAATCAATAAAGCTGGGCAAATGGCAGAGTAGTGGTTTAGTAATCTTAGCACTGTTAGCTAAGTATACAATCAACTCTAAACCAAATGCTTCATAATCCGTTAGATTCTCCTATGTAAATCTATACTCGTACAACCCTGGGAAATAAAAAAGCTTTACTTCTGATTTTTTTCCTAACGTTTAAAACGTACCGGCTGTAAGCCCTAATTTATAGCCAGCGTCTCGTAATTTGCACCGAAATCTCTAGTCAGACATTAAATTAAATAGCACAGATATTCAAAGGAGTTACAGCATGCATTTAAATACATTAACCACATCCTACCTTGCATCCAAACATCAACGATAAAGTGTTGTTGGTGCATGCAACTTTGCAGTGGCAAATCATTGGTGTAAAGCAGTCAGGATTTTTAACAATAGGGCACATTCCTTTAGTGCTGCAGTAGTGGCAGCCTACTGAAGGCTAAAAACAAGTAGCTAATACAGCACATGGAGTGGCAACATATGCTGCTCAACAGCTAGCTTTTCTCTTGCTGGTCAGAAGCAGCCTGCTTGAATCTCTACCTGTGTCCCATTCAGCCATCCCCTTCTTTGTTGATGAATCAACGATGCAGCATTGATCACGAATCTCAGGATTTCCCTTCCTCTGGGAAATTAGTTTTTACATCGGGGGGGGAAAAAAAAAAAAAAAAAAAAAAAAAAGAGAAAAAGAAAAGAGAGAAATGGAAATGAGGGGGACTAGCAGGTGTGGCAGTATTAGCATGTAAAAGGATGTAAACGCCTACTCATAACAATCACATAAGATTGTCATGCTAGCTGAAGTGGGCTGAAATTATTCCATCGGAAGAAAAATACTGCAGCTCCTGATTTGGTAAAAAGCCAGTGAGTTGCTGCAATACATAGTCATTGTGGGGAGAGAAGAGAAAAAAATTTACTTATCTAAGAAGCCAGAATCCTCAGCCTTTATCAATATGCATTCCAGTAAGGATTCCCTTCCCAGCGCCTCCCCGAGAAAAAGAATCAAATCAGTCGCAACTCCGGAGAAGCGATGACCTTTGCTTTCCCCAAAAAGATGAATCTCAGCATGAAACAAACTGTACTCAAAGCTGAAAATCCCAGATGCTGGGAGTTTGCAATCAGAGAAATACAAGTAACATTTATCCAATCCTGGCTTGCCACATGGGAGCTTTCTCCAGGCACAAATTTACAAATAGACAGGTTGAAGGATTGCAGGAGGCACTGAATAAAGATATGAAGTTGCACGGAAAATGCACCGGCATGAAGCTTAAAATGCAACCCTCTTTAAACTCTGCTTTTGAGGCGATGTAACTAGTGAGTCCAGCTAGCACTGTTATCCTATAACCTGCAAACGACTTGCTGTATTCCAGAAACGCAATAATTAAAGAAGTTTGGGAGCATAACGCTGGTTTGGATTCAGTTACAGCTGCCGCTGTTCCTTCAGTTAAAGCAACACCAGCTGAAAATGCATCATAAAGCATTTGGATGAGCAAACCGCTAGCTGTGCTTTTTAAGAGGATTATTTATATCAAAAGTTGGATGAATATATCCTCCAGTTTTAGGTTCGGTCATGGCAGATACATAAATATAAAATGAAAAGGCTACGGCGTAGAAAGTAAAGCGATGCCTTCAACGATTTCACAGCTGATAGCAAGGTAAACCCAGCAGTTGTTTCACAGTGACTTGACCCTGCTTTTTTGCAACTCTCTAAGCTCTGCCCATCAAATTAGAAACTCTTTCTAAAGAAATGAGAGCAGCTTGTCTCCCTGGCAATCGCGAGTGAGTTCTTAAGGCGCAACTGAAACAATTTTCTGTAATAAACCCGAACCCAAAATTTGTTATACAACAGAATGGAGAAAATGGCAAATGGAGGTCCCTGTGTGCACCCAGGTCAAGCAGTATAGAGAGTGAACGGTACAGAATTTTTAAAAAGATCTGCCTGAGGCTGCAGACCCTAATGCGGGAGACCTCCTCTATTAAGATTTTGTATTTATATAAATGTATGTAAGTTTGGGTAGTGCATGGATGTACCCATCTACGTTTTAAGTAGAGTTTCTTCAGTATACCTTACCCTCACTTCGTAAAGTTGAAAACCATAAAAGTACCATTCTCTTAAACAGCTTTGATCCTATTGTTTCTTTTGCACCATACAATAACATTATTTTTTTGTCCAATTTTTGTGTGTAGCTAAATTTCAGCTTGGTATAATTTTTTCTGATTATTGTTTCTCAGTCCATATTTTTGAACTCAGAGCTCACAAGCTCAGTAAAATGACAGTAGTTTCTAGATTGAAGTGACAGATAGAACTGTTCCACAGTTAGTTACAACCCAGTTCCATTTCTGAAGATTTATTTCTTGCAAATAACAGGCTCTTACAACCCAGCGTCCTCAATTCACTCCGCTCCTACTTTTTTCCTAACAGCCTGGACATGAGAGTTCCACATCATGGGAGTTCACTACGCAGATGTCAATCAATCAGCTATCAATAATCTAAGTTTGTGTGACCCGTTAGTCCAAAGTGACATCGCAGCGGCACTTCTTTCTGACTTGCTGTGCTAGTTATCATCTGAAACAGTGACTGAGCCTGTTTAGAAACATTCTATGGAGACAAACAGCAGCTGTAACATTGCTGAATCTTTGATCTGTTTATTCCTAGCTTGCCTGTCTCGTTATTAAGCTATATATTATACAGATTTTCTTTCAAGTACTGTCTCTCGCATAACCAGCACTGGTGTAAATATAGAAAAGTGTAGTTTCCATGACAATACATTCCATAGTTACAGCCAGCAGCCACTATCATTAAAACATGAATCACAGTGCTACCTTAAGGTGTGAGCACACTACATCACTGGCCTTAGAAGCGTTAATTTGGGATGGGGGTGGCATGAAAATATTTTTAGGAGACACTACTACAAAATGCCAGAAAAATGTGCTATTTAACTGGTTTAGCAGTTCTAATATCCACCCATCTTAGACATTTAAGTGATCGGTAACACTCTCAATCTGTCCTAATCATTAGCATTTCTAATATAAGAACACATCGCATCTGCACTTTTCAATGTTTTAAACACAATGTCCTGATTTAAAACTGGACTCATCATGACACAAATGTGATTTCCGATTAATATTCACAGGGCCTAATTAAAATCACCTGCATTTCATTCCAAATTCAGATTTCAAAGAAGGGAAGGAAAAACCAGCCAGTTAGCCTCTTGGATCTTTTGGATCTGACTGCATTCAGCTGGCTCGTGCTCTCAAAAGGGAGGACATATCTGTTCATTAAAATGCCCATTTCTTCCCCAGTCCCTGACACTGTTGCAGATTTTCAACCAGAATGGGTTTCACCTGTGATTTCATTTCAGTGTTAAGATGCATTGAACACCAATCACCTGAGTATTGGGCAAGGCATGAAATACATCCCTTCACACTTAAACTAATTGTTGCTTTCAAGTGAAAAACAGTTACCTGATGCGCAGTCATTTGGGAAAAGATCAGAAAAGGAAGATTCATTCCAATGGCAGATTGGAATAATAACTCATATCGCAATTGGCCCAGACATTTATTTCATTTAAGTGACAACCACGTATAGAAAACTGCTATAAGAAAACATTTGCTCAGAGATTCCCCGCTATCCTTTTTTTTTTTTTTTTTTTTTTTTTTTAACAATAGCACTCATCACAGACACAGAAGTAAATTGCTAATTGCCAGGAGAGGCATTTAAATCACAGTCATACTGCAGGAGCAAGGGTTCGTGGAAAATCTATGTCCACATTTTCACTCTGTCTGATGGGATGAGCGGAGAAACATACGCTGTGGGTGTTACCGTATGAAAAAGACTCCACAGATCTGCTGAGTTTTGTGAGCCCTCCACCTTTCTTCGGACTTGAATGCACCGATCCAGCCCGCTTGCTCACAACTGCTGCGCTCTTACAACGAAGAGCACCTCTTCTGCTATTAGCAAAAAGGGAGACTCCCAGCAAATTGCAGCGTATTGTCAGGAGCTTCGAGTAAAATGACCCCGCCAGCGAATAAAAGTCACCTGCTACTGTCCGAGCTTAGTCTTTGCAAAAGTTGCTCGCTCCCTCACCTGCTGGATTTGGGAGGAACGAGAACTGTTCCTCCACTTATCATTTCCATTTGGTCTGGTCAGCTGGTAAAATTTCTCCTGCTCCACCGGTCTCTCTGGCAGTTGCCTTCACCCAACCTTTCCAGGTTCTCCGACCATGTCTGCCTTTCACAGTGCACCATTATGTGGAAACAGATGAATTAACTTGGAACAACCGAGTGGCATTTCTGGAAGTATTGTGGTCATGTTTGCGTGATAGTTCCTCACCTGATGTGTATATACCTCCTCCTGCTTTGGAGCTAGTTCAAATAGCAATACTTAGCCCTGTACCTGACATATCATATGAGAATCAAGAAGGCCAATATGGAAAAAAATAAAAGTAAGCACCTGGAAAGTCACAAAGAATTTTTAGATATTCACCCTTGACTATATTAGGATATTTAACTGTTGTTTTTTTAAAAAAAATCTCTGCTGTTTCTGTTGAGGAAATTGCTTAAGTTTTGGTACTATAGTACAGATTTGTGTATTTCCCCTTCCCTATTTTCACTACAAAACTTTTTGTTCCTTTGCTGTACCATTAAAAATTCCTCTAAGCCCCTACCACATCCATTAGATACCAGAAGATCAAGATGATCTACAGACCCTTGGCCAAGCTATATGCATTGTTAACTTTCTTCTTATCTTTGGTTAGAATTCAAAATCACCTTCTCAGTTGCTGTTCTCTGAACTCCCTGTAAGCTAATCAAGCCTCCTAAAAACGAAACCTGTCTCTGACAGTGATTAAAAAGAAGTTGTCTTCTCGAAGAATCGTATTAGATGAAAGAAAAAGGGAAAAGGCTTGTTCCACCACAGGCAGCATGTACAGAAGAAACCAGAGAATATAAATATAAAACAAACTTGAAAGATCCCCATCAAAATAGAAATGACTGCACACAACCGTTCCTTAAGAACAAAACAGTCTCAAACCTCTAGTCTAAACCAAAGTTTTCACAGCTGTCCTGTCATTTGGAGGGACTCTACTTAGGGCATTTCAGGGACCTCAGCTATGTCTACACTTTATGTGAGCTGGTCATTTTGGGGACTAGAATGGTGATGACAAGCCTTTATTTTGCTGATATCTGTCTGTTGGTGAGTATCAGAAGCCTGGGCAAACTAAGCCTGAAAATCCACCTGCCTTTGGAACAATTATCATAGAATCATAGAATAGTTTGCATTGGAAGGAACCTTTAAAGATCATCCAGTCCAACACCCCTACAATGAGCAGGGACATCTTCAACCAGACCAGGGTGCTCAGAGCACCATCCAGCCCGACCTTGAATGTTTCCAGGGATGGGGCATCGACCACCAATCTGGGCAACCTGTTCCTGTGTTTCACCACCCTCATCGTAAAAAATGTCTTTGTTATATCTAGTCTAAATCTCACCGCTTTTAATTTAATACCATTAACCATTGTCCTATTGCAACAGGCTTTGCTAAAAAGTTTGTCCCCATCTTTCCTGTAGGCCCCCATTAGGTACTGGGAGGCTGCTATAAGGTCTCCCTGGAGCCTTCTCTTCTCCAGGCTGAACAACCCCAACTCTCTCAGCCTGCCTTCACAGGAGAGGTGCTCTAGCCCCTGATCATCTTCATGGCCCTGCTCTGGACCCGCTTGAGCAGGTCCATGTCCTTCTTAATTTGGGAGGCCCAGAGCTGGATGCAGAACTGCAGGTGGGGTCTCACCAGAGTGGAGCAGAGGGGCAGAATCCCCTCCCTCGACCTGCTGGTCACGCTTCTTCTGATGAAGCCCAGGATATAGCTGGCTTTCTGGGCTGTGAGCGCACATCATTGAAGCCCACCCAGGAAAGACCCTACAGTCACCAAATATCAGCTCAAGAGCAGCTAAAATCAATGGAGGAACTGCTGTTTTGTGATCTCTCCACACCTCATGCAAGCTATGTTTGACCCTGCACTAAGGGGTAACATAAGACTGAATTTTCGCCCCTGCTTTTAGAAATGGGGATAAGGCGACATTTTTTGTGTCCAAAGGCTCAAGGACTAGACTAGATCTGGGCCGTAAGAAGGAGATGAATAGGGCCACTGGAATGGCGGTGGGACAGAGAGCCCCCAGGGACATCTGCGTAGAGACAGGTTTGCTGCTTCTGGGAGATGCCGTTGCGACTGCTGGGACCCACCGCTTCCACTGTCACGAACAGCAGCTGCTGCTCCTCACGCGGTGGCTTGTGGCAGCTGGCTCGGCTTTGTCAAATCTCTGGATATAGACAGGGATGAGGTGCCAGTTGGCTCCTGCCAACAGCAGACCCTGCTGGTGGAGAGCTGCTTTGCTTCACCTAGAGCTGACAAGGGCATGGACAACTCGTGGAGATAGAAAGTTCTCCTCGAGCACCTTGAGATCACTGCATGGAGGCAGATCGATAGGCAGAGGACAGCTTGGATGCTCTGAAAAACACCCATGCGTCAAGAATTCAGAGGCGGTAGACAGCTTAGAAAGCATTACATGAGTCAATCTCTCCACCTGAAGATGGAGATAATGCCTTCTAATTAAATGCCCATATCTCTAAGTACACAGTCATATAAACAGTGATTTTTAAGTTAATGGGAATACTCTTACAAAAAGTACTCATGTTCATAAGTGTTTACATATTTTAAAGTGACACATTGCCAGCACAGTTTTACATTTTTAAGCAGTGGAAACCTGTCTGCATTATTTCTGAAAATAATTTTGATCTGTTAAATCATTTACAAAGTCACCAACTACATATAATTTTTTAAAGTAACTTCTTTAGCCAGGTATAAGTTTAAAAGAAAAATGAGAGAGGGGAGAAAAATTACTCAAATTAAATATCAGCTTGAAGGAAAAAACCAAGCATATTACTGCCAGTCCTCAATAGCTACAGAACAGCTCTGCTTTTCTGAAGACTCCTATTTATATCTTGTGTTAGAATTTTTAAGATTTTCTGTGACAAACAGAAATAAAGGCCCGGTCCTGCCAACACAGAGTGAAAACATGCACACAGCACATTCAGAATATACATGCCCCACTTTAATGTCATTATGTAGACCTACTGAAGTCTTCCAGTGATTATAGCGTAACACATGTGCACCTAAATGAGCTTGAAATGATCAGTTTAGCCACCACACACTAGAGCTCACCAACGACTAGGAACTTCAGTATTTACCCAGACTTCTGGGGCAGAAGAGGGGTTAGCTTACACTGAATTTTATGTTACTACACTGTTGCTAGCACTAAACTAGCTAGCTCAAGTCATGTCAATATGCACAGAAGTTACCGCACCACAGACATATTTACTATATGCATTAAACAGAGGCGTAAGCTTGGCCACAGTCCTACACATGGTCACCAGCTCTGCACACACGTCCTTCCTGCTGTGTGCAAGTGGGACTCCCCCAGTAGGAAGCACAATAATTGGCAGTAATTTTCCAGTCTCCCCTTGAATCCATGTAAACTTCTACTTCCATAACGTTCTTTGGTAAGAAGATCCTCAGGCCTTCCACTTCTATGACAATCTCTCTTTTTGTGTTTATTATGAATCCTGCTCCTGATATCTTTATCAGCTGTCTCAAAATGTTGCAACAGAAGAAACGAGGAACAGTCAACTCCTATTCATCCTCTCCATGTCACTCATGATTTTATAAACCAGTGCTGTATCCTCTCTAACTGGTCTCTTTTCCGTAATGAAAAGTTGTAGCCTAATAGGTCTCAGTCATTATAACAATGGCTTTCATATATTTGAAGATGGTCATTGTTTATCCTAACTTGTTCTACTTAATTCTTTCAAACTTCACCATAGCTTGTACACTATAAAATCCTTTATGTCCTTGGGCTTTTCCTCTAAAATCTCTCCATCCCTCCCAAAGTGTGCATCCAAACCATGACATTGCCCAGCAGAATAATTCCTTCCATCTCTCGCTTACACTAGTTCTCTAAATATAGCCCAAGTTTTTTACTTTAGCTTTGCCATAGCCTCACATTTTTCACTGAGACTCACTCTGGGATTCATTTCTACCCAACCCCGTCCTTCTCTGCTGCCTGTCTAATCAATACAGATTTGGTATTCGTGCAATTGGATATCCCTTCCTACCTGCAACACTTCACATTTGTATTTCATGCTATTGCTTTCAGGCCATTTATTTATGTTGAACTTTACATGTGCCATTCCTCTGACAAATGCCAGGGTGCTAAGGATATGGACTTCAATAAAAGGCACTTGGAAGTAATTCTTCCTGGGATTTAGACTAGCTGGAGCAGAGTGTTACATCCCCAAAAGTAGTTTCGCAGGGGAAGTCCACTTTCAAGAAATGTGTCTCTGGTTACTGAGAAGATACATACACCGCTTAGACCTCATTGCCTTTGGATGATATGGAATTCAAATTTTGGTAATTATTAATGGCCCATATAGGTGGGAAATCAATGGGGACTATACCTGACTGAAGGAAAATAAGGAGTCTATCTCTTTTAAGAGTGATGTGTGAAACACTGTTACGATCTAAATAAAAGTTAAGACACAGAAGACATCACAAAATCAAAACCAAATCTAAAAACAAGTAAAAAATCATTATTATTACCTTGACCATTCCCTAAAAGTGTTTCATAAGAGGCTGGCATTAATTTTCAAATGTGGTTCCCATCATTTGCTTTTATTGGAAAGCCGGTGTCTATACTACCGTCTCTAGTACTGAGAAGTTCACACTGCTGCTGGCAGCTCCAGAGAGGAACCACCGGAAACCAGCCTTCATTTCTTGTGTCATCTGGTACTACTATTTAGAGACGAATGATAAGCCTAAAGGAAAAGTACTTGATGAAAGCAGAAGTAAAAATAAAACCGATGATGCATCACAATTCACGAGAAGGTCGGGCTTTTTGGCACTTTGGAGAAATTAATTTTTCACAACATTACTAGCTTTTTGCAAGAAAGTCTGATATCTTGATTGCAAAATGTCATTAAACAAAGCTATAATTTCAGGCAGACAATAATAAATAAAGAAAGAAATGGACTGAACCTAAAACTAAATTCTGTTTTGTAAAGTCTTAGGTTACTTGCTCCATATTATTATGGTTAACACTTACTATGGGTTAGGGTACAGGCACGCTGGCTGGGTGATAATCAGACACACATTTCATGTCAGAGATGAACCCAGGCTGTCACCACGTCTGCTAGAAGCAGGAGAACACCTTTGGTTTCCTCTGTAAGGATTTTCTTTTGCTCAGAAATTCTCACTGATATATGAAGAAGGAAGTCCTGATTAAACAGATGTTTGGGTTTGGGTTTTTTTTTTTTTTACAATTTTTCTATATATAAACGTATCCATTTTTCCCAGTTGCCATTAAAAGTGAGTGTTCTCCAGCCATTCTCAGCAGTCAGGAATATTGTCACTGATTTTCCTCAGATCTTCTTAACAGGAAATTCTGTGTTCATTTCTGGCAAATGCCACTATTCTCACAGCTTTTAGCATTTAATGTCTTTTCAGCTATGAAATTCTCATTCCATAAAAAACCCAAACCAAACAAACCAGGAAAACCTCAAACCCTAAACTTCGTTCACTCCAATGTCAACTGAAAGCAGATAAAAGATGTGACTGTGGTCACAGCTAAATTCTACAGCAAGTTTTCCAAGAAAACCAACAAAACTATAGCAGAAACAGCCATATAACAATATCTTCTTAGGCTTTCTGTTTTGCTGCCTTTTCTAACCCCAGTGTGCTCAGGACGGGCCATGGACATTGGTCCTGGACACAGTAGGCGCACAGGAACCCCTTACGTGACTTTGACAGTGTAATTTAGTGAACAGAGATTGCAGATCCTTCTCTTAAAGGCATCCATCCCACGGCTGGGGAACAACCATTGTCAACAAGGAAAACCACCAATGTCCACCTTTTTCTTTTTGTAGAGGGGGCTGCCCTTGACTCCAAACCACACAGAGATGCCAACCAGCTGAGCCACTAATAATGGCAAGGGGACATTGAAGAAAAATGCCCCTGAAAGACATTTTCTCTTCTCCTCTCAACTGTTCCGGTGTGTCTTGCTCTGTAGCCTGATCAGTTTTTCCCAGTGGGAAAAGAAAAGGTTACCCAGTGAAAGCTGGGAGGGTGTTGCTCCTGCGTTTTTCATATTGTGGCACAGACAACGGATTCTCTCTGCCTCCATGGGCTGACGCCCATCGACGTGGCTTTAAAAGTGAGACTGCAAAGCCTTGCGGGTCACAGAAAGGGAGGAGAAGAGAGTTTAATCCTGGGTTGCCTGGGGATTCTATCAATCTTCTCGTTTATGGGAGCTTCTAGACCGGGCACTCATAGCACAGGCTTTCCCTCGATGCTCGCAGTCCTCGCTCGACCCTCCGCTGCAGCTGCGGACTGTGTTCAGGGAGAAGCACGGGGCTGATTCCAACAGCCCTATTCCTCTCCTTCCCAGTAAACATTGACCACTGGCCCTTTACAGCACCTTTCTCTTTCTAAAACGCCTTTAAAAGTCGGGGCAGGGATTTTCCACCCTGCTGTGCCTGCACAAGCGTTCTCTGTCCCCGGGGTTGTGGGAGCCCCAGCAGGGTCTGTTACTGTTGGCTGCGGTGAAACAGTCCTGTAAATCGAAGTCATCAAGGAAAAGCACGTTGCCTCCAGCTCTGTGTCAGTCAGGAACATCTCCTACCTCCCATGCTCCACCACGTGGGGCGGCGGGGGAAAGACCTCCGTAAAATGAAAGTTATACAGAAGGAATGTCTCCTCCAAAGTGTCCATGGGAATAATAAGATGAAATGAAGCTAAACTTTGGAGAGTTATTGGAGTGCCGAGTGCCCAGTTTGCAGTCTTCTAAAGATGACATTTTTAATGCCTCAAAGAAGAGGAGCTTAGTGGAAAATCAATGCGTTTCTGAGGGAAAAGAGCCAACGCAGCTTAAATTGCTCCCGGTGGCGGCAGGCCTACGAGAGCCTGCAGAACCCTTCTGAGCTAATCCCTCTGGTCTCTCCGGTGACCGAAGACCACCTCCTCACCACGGGGTGAAAAGTCTGCCGCCGGGCCCCAGCATGGCCTCAGGACCGCCATGCCGCAGGCAGCTCCCATGTCATTCGGGAGCGCCTCCGCGGAGGTGATGCTAACGCAAAGGAACGTGCCCAAGATCAGCCTTGGGTGTGGGAACGGGAGTCTCCCTGTCCTCCTGGTAACTAAATTAATGCTAGTCAGCCAGGAAAGAAGTGTTAGAGAGCAGAGGCCCAGGGCTGTTTGACTCTTGCCTGGCTGAGAGCTATTGTGAGTCAGCTAGAGACACGGACGGAGAGGACCATAATTCTCAGGATGGCAGCATCCTTGGTGCTACCCCGTCCAGGTGTGGGAATGAGCAGCTTTGTGGTGGTGGTAGCTTACCTGGGGAGAGCTGCCCTCCTGCTTCTGCTCAGTCTGCAGTGCAGCTGACTTGTCTGGAGCAAGCTTCCAGGAAAAACAAAAAAAGCAGGCTGGGCAAAGTCTGCTTACAGGCTGTGCTGCAGCAGGAGCATCCATCTTAGATCCAGTGGAGGAGGAGAGCTTGGACAAGCTCCCTTTTTAAAGCAACAGTGCTCCTACTGAGCATGGCGAGGAAGGGTAGTGCTACGCCACGACAGCGATTGTGCCGGATACGTGCAGAGCACTTTATAGGCATTAGCTAATTGATCTTTGCAAAACCCCTTTGAGCTAGGCAATTAAACATCATCCGTCCACTTCTACAGGTGCAGAAACTGAGCTGGGCTAACGTAACCTTGTGCAGAAGTAGCCCACTATTTTAGGGTGCCTGAGCCAAAAGGCTTTTGGTCTGATTTTGTAGGTGCAGGACAGCTGTAGGTCCGACTGACTTTGACAGCGCAGAGCATCTGTACCTGCACTTATAACTTAGAGTGCACAACTGGTTTTGAAAGCCAACCCCAGGGGTATTTCAAGTTGGAAATCCCCCAAAGGAGGCACCCCAAATCACTAAGCCTTTAGGATAATGCTGGCTTTTTCATCTAACTATGTCTAAGGATAAAAGCCTACAGTTAGGTTTAATTAGATTTTGTCTCTCTGCTTCCTCTGTATGCATCTAGACAGGCCCCTTCCCCATGGCCTCCCCATGGATTCCTGTGGTCCTGTTGGCAGACAGTTGGGGTTTGAGAAGGAAAATAAAACTTTTCTTGTCCAGGGTCCACTTAGTCTGCATAGACTGAAGGACTACAAGATGGGACACCCTGGCTGGATCCACCACCACACTACAAAAACTGCCATCGGGGAAGTAGGACAGTTGTCCTGAAACTGGCATTTCTCCTTTCCTGGCCACTCCAACTCTGCATTGGCCTTACGAAATGGAGAAAATAGGCAACACAGGTAGGAAACAGGGACACCGGACACATGTGGGACACACTGCATGGCTGGGAGCTGACATTAACAGAGTGGTGCGTGAGGTTTGTTTAGTTTACTCTTACACTGAGGGCATATTTTTGTTATATGGCAGACCCTTAATAAACGCAACGCATTTACCTCTAAGTATGCTTAACCAAATAGCTATAAAAGAGACCTCAGAGGCTGCCTCCCTCACGACTTGCTAATGCTGTAGCTGTAGTCTATCAAGGCCCAGATTTTTAAAGTTAGGTAGATGTAGCCTGGTACCTCGTGGGATTTTCACTTGTAGGCTGAACAGGTTTAGAATTAAAATTAAAAAACAGGGCAAGTAAGAACACCCACTACTGCCTACTTGTGATTGTAGGTTCATAAATAGCTTTAAAAAACCTCAGGTTTATCTGATGTAGGGCTCCAAACTGGAGAATTCACCTCCCTTACAGCTATAAGACAACAGCTGAAGCTCCTGTTGTCCTTCAAACTATGCTTCAAGGTACATCCACGTATTCATGCAGCCTTTTTCTCCTCCAAACCTTCCAGATGTGCAAGAGCTACAAGCTGAGTATTCTCCAAAAGGACAGGCCTGAAGTAATTCAAAGTCCTTCGTTAGGCACTCTGTCAATGCTGTAAACATCGCTATTTAATTGATGTACTGTTTTTATTATACGTGCCCTAAGGGAGTGTGCTGCCCAGAGCCTCTTGTAAATTGAATAAATAAACAAATAAATAAGCAAACATCGTTGCCTCGACCAGGTCACTGTGTGACAGAAAAGTCTGTGTGGTTTAATGTGGTTTCTACACAACAATCTTGCTGGCTGGAATGGCTTGTTTGATCTTCATTATCCCTGGCAGGCTCTTCCAGCTCCTTCCTCCACCTCAGCAAAGACAGAGAATGCCACTCTTCCTTTCTGGATTTCTAAGGTCACTTTGTTTATTAAATATGTCATTTTAAAAGCTTCCTACAAAGTGAAAACTGCTTCCTTCCTTCATCTGGAAGATGGGTGAAGAATTTTGTCATTTGCTGCTAAAAACGATGAAGTTGTATTCTTCTTCTCCCATTCCTTCCCTTTCCTCCCTTGTCCATCCACCCCACTTCACAACACTGCAAAGCCATGATTTCTCATTTGCTTCTTACTTGCATATTGTCTGGCCCAAAATACCTCTCAAATGTGTCTTTTAACAAAACCTTAGAAAATGTAGCTGTACCAGTCAGGGTCAGGACCACAGTGCAGACAAAACTGTGTCAGTTGGGGAGATAAGCTAGCTAAGCCCAAGTACAGAAAACAACATAGACGTGGGAACCATCACTCAGCGAGGACTGGCCGCCCAAACCCTCGCACTGCTGCTTGAGCGGGTTTTGCAGCCTACGCTCACCTCTGGGCTGCCTCGGCGAAAGCCCTGCCAGTGCCCTGGCTGGGTGGCTTTTACACGTCTACAAGAACTGCAGCCGCATACTGACTGCAGTCAGATCTTCATCCTCAGGAGTGTTGTGCATGCGAGCAATTTTACAGCTGTGAATCATCATCTTGCCTACATTCATATGTTCCTTTCCACTCTGGAAGGAAAGCGCTTTCATTCACGAGAAGGAAAAATAGGTTTCAAGCAGTATCATGACACAATCACATCCTTTTATAGTGTTCAGCTCCTTGTTACAAAATTTGATTCCTCTGAGGCATGACTATAGCTTAGAGCGTGGAAAAGTGACTTCGGATGGAAAAGAGGTTGTGCCAGCGGTGCCTCCATGAATGCCCAAATCATTTCGCCTAACTGTAGACTTTACTCACAGAGTTGCTTAAAAATTGTAGGACAGTTATCCTAGATTGCCTTCACACTTGAGTGCAGTAGATAAGTATCTTCAGATAAGATCTTTAGCATAGAGCTTAAGGAGACTGAAGAAGTGAAGATGGACTGAACTAGAGCCTGAACAGAGTCCGCTTGTGTGCCCTGGTGTCCCAGAGCCCCGCATCCTTTCCACCTTAAACATATTGCAAAATTGGTTTGGGGCAGTGGAGTTCCTGTGAGTGAAACAAAGAGTAAAGAATGTACCCTATTTCTCCCAAGTACATGAGGCCTCTGTTGCCCTTGGGATAGATACTGGCCAAACCAAATAGAAATAAATTTGAACTCAGGAAAAGTGTCAGAGAAGGGGTGTTAGGGGACATTTGCAGAATCCTTGAATCTGGATATATTCCTAAAATTCTTTCACAATAGGAAAATCACATGGGATGTCTACTTCTCTCCCATGAGAAACTGGTAACGTTTGACCTTAACATATGATTAGCTGTCAAATGACTTTCAAGGAGACTTTCCTAGGATAATCTACTTAGCCCTTAGCACTCATTTATCACTTCATGGTGGAGATTAGGGTCGATTCTAAAGAACAGCATTACTTAAAGTCTTGACTACATTTTTTTTCAGTTAAGTAAATTATTCCTTTATGGGAATACTGAGAGAATTTTATGTCTTCTTTTCTTCTTTCTAATGTATTGTTATGGAATAAGTGACTATGAAAGTCATTTAATGAATGACTGTAAATGAAACACTCTACAATTCAGAAAGGTTTCACCAAAAGAACTGAGGGACTTGTGGTCACCCAGAAGGTTCTTAAGATATTTGTGAATTGTAAGCATGATGGTTGCTACGTTGCTGCTACCATGTATTGACCTAGACACCGGTTCTAGGAAGGCACTGAAGAATCCAGATTACAGTTTCAATAATTAAATCAAGGTGAGACTTGGTCTCTGGACAATGGAAAAAGGTTGTGGTTAAGTTATGATTCCTAGGCATACTCTAGACTCTTCCAAAAAAATATAGGTCCAACTGCATCCACCTCAGGCTAAGAAATGCAGCAGACCTCATACTGAAACTGTTCAGGGCTCTTCCCCTACAACTCAGACAGGCCACATCCACGCTAACACAATACTTGATCTTGGGGTTTTCATGACACTGGAGATCTGTGTTGCATTCCTGTGACAACTGTGGCTGAGGATACAAAACATTCTGGGACTGTGCTGGAGGACTGTGTAGTTTCCAGACTGTGCACTTTCTTCTGCAGCACTTCTAGGGTGGTGTCCCATCCGGGACCTGCTCCACCATGCTTGGCTGGCTTCAAAAGCCAGTCCAAGAGTGAATTAACATTTATGCAGTATGTACAGCCAGAGGACCAGGAATGAGCTGGAAAGCTAAAGATGTGCACTGTGAGACTAACAGTGGATTTTTATCAAAATGGGTCCTTGTACTAAGCAGGAATCGTATTCAGCTCCTAGGGAGCCAGCTGAGATGTGGCACCCAGGACCTCCAGATTTGGAGAATGGTGCTTCTCACTAATCCTTTGCTCAAAAGGACATGGCTCTAGTCTTGCTCTGGAACATTCAAACTCCAAACACCATCTTCGGCACCGTTGCTGACCACTCGCCTGTCGTTTGCCAAAGAGTACTCTGTTGTGACTGCTTTAACATTTTAAGTCTGCAAACAATCAATGTTCAGATCGATTGCCAAATTACCTTAATTTATCAATTGATTTTGCCTCAAATGAATTGTGGTAAGAGTCCCTATATTTACTCTTAATCTACGGCAAACTCCTCTTTTACTGGAAATGAAGCTAAATTGCATTACCTCATATTTACCACAGGAAAAGAGCACAGGCACAGTCAATCGCATGCTCAACAGACACGTGACATCATGTTGATCTGTGGTAACCCGACCATGAGTTCAAATACTTACATATTATGTGGATAAATGTGAAGGACTGGGGTCTTCAGCTTTTGTTATTATTACTTTTACTTCTTTTTCAACATTATCGTTTTAAAGAGTGATAAATATCTCTTTCAGATTACTTCTGCCACTCCTTAACATATGAATTTTCCTATGTTTCTCAAAGTTGAATGTCTGAGTACATCCAGCCTATGTTTCTAGTCTCAATCACATTATTTCTGTCTGTTATTTAGTGATTGCTATGAAAGTGTTTTGTACTACACAGTATCAGAGATGACAATACCTCCCCCAAAGGCCTAGTAATTGAAGATAGACGAATGAAAATTGTTATGAAAATTGTTCTGGACAGGTGAATATATATATATATAAATTTATATATATTATTATATATTTTATATATATATCAAAACCAAAAATCAAATATCGGCAGATATTATTGAAAATCACAGTGTTTAAAGAACAGATTCATTCATCTGTGAATTTATATACCAGCTTGTTTTACTCTGGATGGTTAACACAAATTATGGACTTTGTTCTTTTAATACGAAACCACTTTTCTGAATAATATAAACTGCCAGCCACAACCAATAATTACACCTCTTTTACTAAGGGTACATAACGGTGGTGTCTGTTTTAGACGATTGCATTTTCAGCCATAGGAAGGAGCCAAAGTTACATAAATTTCCTGGAGGAGTACTTAGATGGCTGTTTACCTGGAAATTATGCTTGTTTCTGGTGTCAGTGTGACATACAAGTTATTTTCCAGTTGTGGCAGAGAATTAATAAAGAAATCATTGAAATATTAGTACAAAATATATATACTTGCATATGTACCTCACAAGATGATGTTTTTATATTCTTTGAAGAATATTGCTAGTGATAAACCCAATATATTGCTCCAGTTTTACTCCCCTCACTGCATCTTTGTGTGTAACAAGAGATTTAAACCATTTAGTACATGAGAATAAATGTCAACAAAAAGCATGTATGCAGCCCCTCGGAGTTTAAGGATGCTCATGGGGTCAAATCCTCCATCAGTGTACCAGGGACAACCATAGCAGTTCTTGGCTTCAAGGCGAATTACCTGTGTTAATATTCCACTTATCAATGCCAGATTGAAATTAAGTACTGTCTAGCTTTAAAGGGTGTTATTCTCTGAATTGGAGTAGGCAGGCTGAGGCAGGCACATTCTGGAAAGCAGACAAGAGTCAGAAGGTGGGAAACTGCCTTACAACCAAGGGCAGAATGACAAACCCACATCTGAGCCTCCCTCCAACATCCACATGGGATTTCTGGCTATTAGGAAAAGTGACTTTCCTAGGATGAACTGATTACCCCTAAGATTCCGCACTACTTCATGCTCCATACTTGGGTAACAGTCTGGGAGGTCTTTATGCCTGTAAACCTAAGCTGCCTTTAAATTAAGAGAACTATTTGCAGGGCTTCTGTAACTGCAGGTGACGTTGCAGCCACGTGAATGTAGGTTGACATCCTGAGGCTTTGTCAACTGTTCTCTCCTGCCACCTGTACCCTTCCCTCCATGTCCCAGGCAGTCTGCTCTTCCCTCCCCGCTGGCACATCCCGTCTCTGCCAGAATATCATGAAGCTTGTGTCACATCTTGGCACCAGAACATAAAGAGGAGAAGCTAAACAGGATTCAGTAACTGTGGGGGAATTATATCTACTACTGTGGTTGCTGATCCATTATGAATATCACAGCCAGAAATGCCCATCTGGAGTCTCCTACCAACTGCTCTTGGGCAGACTTTGCTGCAGTGATATCAACCAGTTGAATCTTGACCCTACGGAGGAGTTTAAGCAGAAGTGGAAACTCTACCCCTAATCTGTTCCTCTTATTTGAGACGTCAGGGTGCACGTGGGTCATATTTTAAAGTATTTCTTTGCAATTATGTGGGTTAGAAACATCCTACAACCAAAGGAGAGTCAATTTTAACTTCGACTACTCTGTTCTAAAGAAAGATAAACTGAAAAATATCTCAAGACAAAGAAGCACAGTTCTTATGAACTGACTGTTCCTGGTATTAGATGTTTCTGTAGAGGTTTCGTACAGCTATCTTGCACAATGGAATATATTGCCATTTTTCAGTGCAGACACATTTCTCACACCATGAGAAAAACTGACAGTTCTAAAAATGTTTCTTTTTTTACAGGAAGGAAGACGGAAGAGCGGGGTGTTTTTACTAGGAGCAAGGAATGTTCTATGCCATGCATTATTTAATGTGAAGAAATTTAGATCACAGGATCACAGGATAATTCATGTTGGAAGGGACCTCAGGCGCTCTCTGGTCCAAACTCCCACTCAAAGCAGGATCAGCTACGAAGTCAGATGAGGTTACTCAGTTTATTCAGCCAACTCTTGAAAAATCCAAAGGATGGAGACTGCACAGCTCTCTGGGAAAACTGGCCACTGCTTGGCTGTTTCAGTGGTGAAAATTTCTCCTTACATCCATTCTGAACCTCCCTCATTTCAATATATGCAAGCTACCTCTCGTCCTTCCACCATGTGCCACTGTGAAAAGCCTGGCTCCATCTCCTCGAGGACCAGCTTGTAACCGTTCAGGTCTGTGGTTAGGTCCCCCTTGAAGCCATTCCTTGAAAGGCTGAACAAGCCTGGGTCTTTCAGTGTCTCCTCAAAGGGAAAGTGCTCCAGCTCTGACCGTCTTGGTGGACATCTGGCAAACTTGCTTGAATTTATCAACACCTTCCTCGTGCTGGAAGGAGCACGGGGTCCAACAAGCTTTGAGAAGAGGGAGATAATCACTTCCCTGGATAGCCTGGCTCTACTCCTGTTCATATGTGTTGAATTTCATTAGGTTTCTGTTGGCCTTGTCCTCCGGATCATCCAGGACTCTGTGGATGGCAGCCCTGCCCTTGAACATGTCAACTTGTCCCCCCACTGTGGTGTCTGCTGACTTGACAAGCATGTGCTCCTCATCTCCAGGTCATTGATAAGGATCAATTGATAAAGAGACAGGTCCCAGGATAGACTCCTGTGGTACTCCACTTGTCACCAGTCTCGAGGTAGAGAGTGACCATTAACCGCTGCCCTCTAATTCCGATCATTCAACCAGTTTATTACTCATCTAGTTATCCAGCCATCCAAACAATAACATCCCAGCCTGGATACAAGAGGAGGCATGTCAAAACTCCTGCTAGAGTCAAAGTAAATGATGTCCATAGGTACCCCTCGTTCACACGTCTACTCATTTTATCATAGATTCATGGCAATCATCGCCATGCCTGATGTAAAAAAAATATCCTATGGACACCATTGCATTTTAACAATAGTTTTGATGACCTAGAAGAAGCTGGATTAAGAAGAGAATGGAATCCAGGATGAATTTGTAGAGATCAGAAAGATCATAGAAAGCAGCCATGGTCTCCTTAAACAAACTTTCCTACAGTTATTGCACCATAAAGCCCTCCCAGGGAGAGAAAGGATGAAATGAGAAGAGGAAAAATGAGAAAAGCAACTGACTGGGGCATGATGAAGGTACAACTGAGAAAAGCAAAATGGTGCAAGCACCACAGAATCAAAAATATGTTGGTAGGGTACCAGAGGGGTAACCTGAGCAGAGCACCTGCGACAGCACTCTGCTCCCTGGAGGTACCCAACGAGCCAGTGGACATCAGTCCCTGGTGTTCTGCCCACAGGTGAGAGGGTGAGGGAAAGAAAATGGGGCTCACCCTCCATAGAGTTTCCACCATCAAGTTCCCTCTTCCAGCCAAATGTATGCCCAAGGCTGGGGGAAGTTGGTGAGGATGTCCGATGTGTGCTTGGGGCCCTGATGAGGAGAGACTTCACATCCAGAGACGAAATATGGGGCAAAGGAGGCATTGGTCCATAATGGCCCAGTGCTCAGTAGGGCTATTAAACTTTTAAAAACTATAAAACTAAACACTACAACTTTTAAAAATCAGATTTGTTGAGATCTTAAATTTAGTATATTTTTCTTTTTAAAGATTAAAGCATTAAAATTCAGACTGATGAAAACCTATGCTAAGCCTAGACTTACTAAAATTACTACAACCAATTAAAGAAATAACGAGGTATATTGCACCAGTGATTCATCTCCAGATTTTAAGAAGAAGTTAAGTGCTACCTTTTTCCATAATGAAATAGCTGAAACTGAGAAATTGCTGCTTTTTATGATAGTTCAAACTTCATAAATATGTCATATTACTCTGTGCTGTAGTTTTCACAAAAGACTGAATGCAAGTATTTATGTTTTCCAAAGCCCAGTACTTTCTGCTTTTGTTGTGTAAATAAGAACTTGCCTTCATTTCTTTTAGTTTCTATTTATTATCACATGCGGCGGGAATATTTTTTTCCTGTGAATTAATCCATTGACATCTGAGAAAATGATTCAGAAATGAATTAGCAGACATGCTGTTCTCCTCTTCCAATTTATAAGTAAAAGCCAGATAGGAGAATATAAGATAACTAAAATTTAAAGTACACATGGCCAGTTTTTTAAAGTACCTAAAAATGTGAGACTTTGAAAAGTATCTACCAAGACTAGGCTCCTAATTCTAATTTAGTTCAGATACATTTGTGTTATTGATAATGAAATGCCTGGCTGCTTACTGGTTTTGAAAATCCTGCTGATTACCTTTGTGCTCTGTTAGACACCAAAACATCAGATTTTCAATCCACCACCTCTCTAATTAACTTGGCAGCTAGTTAAATCCAAATGCAATGTAAAGATCCAAAAATTAAGACAGGGAAAATATCTTATAAATGATATAATTTATTCAGTGAATGTGCAGGTATCACACAGATTTCTCAGTGCATCCTTCTCACAAGTAAGGAGAATCAAGTTTTGTGTAAGAACCCTATCTCTCTGCACATCACCACATTTAAGTCATCGGACCAGTCATTGAGAAAGATTCCTTAGGACGTAAAATGCAAACAAAATAAAAAATCACCGTTTAACTGAAGATTTCCTGCTTATGGTTTAATTAATGATTATAACCAGTGATTTAATTCACTTTGATTTAAATCTATCTATGTTGCCTTGGGTTCCCTATTTATCTATTTCACATTTATAAAATGGGTAATATTAGGATGAATTTCTTTCATTAGCCAGTGTGCCTCATTAGGAAGACTGACGCCTCTTACAGCTAAAGTGGATTTTGCTCTTCTGCACGCTCCTTTGCCGATTCTTCCTGCAATAGCCAGCCAGAAACACAAGGGTTTTTGTGATGTGGACATTTGTCCACTAGATGCTGCACTAAGCCCACCTACTTATTTCATACTGCCAGCCTGCCTTCGAGACCTGTACTTCTCCGAGTAATTCCTTCAGGTATCCAAGCTACCTTGGCAAGACGTGGGGTGCCTGAGCCTATGGAGACAAGGTGCCTCCATTCAATATCCAAGCTTGGTTTGATCTTTGGACTTGGACTGGGTGATGGTGTCAACCCTTTGCTGTGACTTGCCAAAGCAATACGCAGGTTAGCGGTTATGAGTTAAACTCCCATATACACCTGTATACTCAGGAATATTCACTCTGTCATACTGAATGAGCCTTAATGTCTTCTTCTCCAGTTTTTTCCCCTCTTGACAGAGTGAATGCACATGTCCTGGGTTCTGGAGCAATTTTCTATTGCCCAGCTAAACAGCAAAAGGCAGCCTGTTGTGACTTCCTACCATCTAACTGTGACTTTCTCCCATCTAATTTCTTCCACTCAAAACCCCAGCCAGCCCAACCAGCTGTTCCAGGAGGGAAGATGACTCGGGGGTGGAAGAGATGGCAAAGCAACACCAAGGTCCTCTTACCAAAGCTGCCCACGTTACAGGCAAAACCTCAGGTCTCTGCAGCTTTTCAGTGTGTCCAGGGTCAGGGAGCCGTGGAGGTGATGGTGACAATTCAGTTTTACACTCAGCTGCTTAAAATCTACTGCGGGTTTAACCTTGTCCAAATGTCTTTTAAGCCATTTCCTCAGGAGGTGATTTTTTAATTCAAACAAATATTTCCAAAGCGACATAGAACAAACAGTTCTTTCCCCAAACTTTTACTCTGTACAACTTTTTTTTTAATACAACTACCATAGGAGCCCATGCACTCCTGTACTCCCCATATTGATTTCTCAATCCCTTGAGGAAGATAAAAGTTCCCTCCTCAGCTACATTTCAGACCATGTGTCCTTATTGGGACAGATCAAGCTATCATAAGAAGGTTAAATTTCAATAACTTTCACTATAGCTTTTGAATACCTGTTATGCATGTGCTCTGGTGATGGAACTTAAAATCTTGGAAATAATAAAAGAATGAATCTTATTCTCCTTTAGCTTAAATGATGTCTGTCAAGAACAAATACTGTGATTTCTATTTATCACACTACAATTGTGCTGTACAACTTGCCTCAGTCAATCCTAAAATGGAACTGTTTTTGCTAAATGTTATACAAAACCATTGTAATTTTCTAATAAAACACTACACCAGTCTTGAACTCTAGCCTTCCCCTTCCAAAAACGTTATCCTTTATTTCGGAGCAAGTTATTTCATTCAAATTCACAACCAAGCAATGGCTAGAGATTGGGCTGACTTCCCAAACATGATGGAGAATGGGAGCAAAGGTGGGTGAAGGCGTTTGACTGTAGTCCACCTTGAAACAGGATCAAGATAATATTCACAGACTGAAAGATGGCCACTGCTCTTGTGAGGCCCAAGATCTCCTGCCCACCACTGAGTTTCTCATATGACATTCAGATTCTCATCTGGAGAAGAAAAATAAAAGCCAGAACATGACCTGAGAAACCTCTGAATGCTGCTCCTTCCCCAACTACTTGTCCCCTGCATCTGAGTGGGGAAACAATCAACATTGGCTGCTTCTCTACTACCAAATAACTTAATTCCTCTGCTCATATGCTTGTCCCAGGCTGTGATTTTATAAGGCTCTAAGTATGCTCTCACATGGCATTCTTTTGGAAAAAAACCCCGATTTGTTTTCCTTGCGCTGAAATTTGGGGTTTAGCTGGAGACAGCTCAGACCAGGCTCCCAACATTATGTCCACAGGTTGTGTCCTCAAGCTCATCCCACGTGCCAGAGCGCACCACAGACTCAGCTTTCTGCTGAAGTTTCTGGGCTGCAACACTGCATGCGCTGGTATTTTGTACCGAAAAACCTATATGAAAAGGTAAACTTGTTCCAGATCCACAGAGAAGATACATCGGGATGATATCTGGTATGACACACCTGCTTTTGGGGAGTTGGGCACTACGTATCACCAAGCCTGGGAACCAAGGATCCCCCCCGGGAAAGTTTTCTTTATGGGGTAGGCATAGTCAGCACGGTTAATATCATGCTATCCAAGGACACCCCTACCAAAATAACGTCAACTATATATACTGTCATGGCAGAGAAAGACAGCAACGAAAAAACTTATCCCGGTCCCACTATATGCAGTGGTCAAATTGGCACTAACTGCCCCAGAAGTATACAGGTAATTCTCCTTCCATCACTGTTAGCAGGACTGGCCCCAAATTATCCCTAAATTGAGCTCCAAATTCTAACTATATTGTTGTTATTATTGTGAACCTACAGCTTCAAGTACATGTAACTACATGGAAAATTTGAAAGAAAAATATATAGGAAATATTAGACAAAGGTTTTGATTTCAAACTGAGTTAGTCACACAATAGAAACAAACAAAAAAATGACACTCTGTTTTCAAAGTTTGCAGGAAAACTCCCCACAACTTTTCTGAAATTTCTTCCATTTTTGACATTTCAGGCCAAATTAATTTTCCAAGGCAAAGTTTTATGTTTAATACCAGAAGGAATGATTAGACGACTCAGACTGAGCTCTGTAACACAAGACATTAATTTTCCTCCATTTACCTTGTACTGAGCCCAGTAATTTGAGCTAAACTACATCATTTCAGCCCATGAAAAACTAAATTATTAAGTGCCATAGGCAGGGAATAGAAAAGAACAAGGTGTTACCTTGGGCTTCAACAATAACAGGGAATTGATTAGGTGAGAAATGATCCATGCTCCGAGCTATAACAAAAACTGAAAAAACTCCCAAGGTTTCTTATAATCTGACTTGTGGAAAATTCACCCCTGTCCCCAAGTCTCATGATGAATTTAATCTTCACCAGCTGGCTAAGATGCACCAGGGAAGCATTTAAAGCAGAGGATTCTCAGTACCCCCTCAAAGTGCTGGCCTGCTTAGTCTGGCATGTCTTCTCCAGTTGCAACCAACATTGATGTTTTAAGGGAAGGGGAAAAAATATTCATTTCTGAGCATACATATACAATTTGGATCATGGAGGAAAATAATCCTTCCTAAATCTTGTGATAAACTGGATATTCTTAAAATATGAGGTTTAAGGACAGAACGGGTATTGTCCTGGATCAAAGAAACACCTAAACTACCCTTCTGGTTCAGACAATAGCTACTAATGTATATTTGGCAAGGATTTTTGCAAATTATATAGATATATATATATATATAAATATATATATATATGATCTTTCTTTTTGGTAAACTGTCCTAGTTCTAGACAATTAATATTTTCTTGAACTAGATACAGTATTCACACTATTGTGTTTAATATCCGTTGACAGATTTATCCTCTATAAATGCATAATGTTTATAATTATACATTTATGCAGTATAATTACGCACTCTGTCAGAAAGCACAGATTCTTAGTTTTAAATCTGGTACTTAATGTTTTCATAAGGTACACACTAAATTTTGTCATGTGAAAAAATAAAAAGACCTGATCCCTTCCCATCTTTTCTAGACCATCCAGTATTACGTATATGCATATATGTTATATATATGCATATATATATATGAAGATTTAATTATAGCTATTGACTAGAAGTCATTAAGACAATGATGAGAATCATTATCTTCATATTGACCAGGAAGCATTAGGAACGTGTTGAAAGCAATGCTGATCTTACTGTGTTCTGGCTACAACCCATAAAATGGGTAAATGGGACGTGTATTTTAATTGACAGCAAGCTCAGAGAGAGTGAGGCAGCCAGACCCCTGGAAGCGCAGGGCAAAGGATTTCTCCCAGAAGCCAGATTTAAGGCAGATCTTTAAACAAGGTTATCTAATTTCATTTTAAGAACCGGTAAGGTGCTCTAATGTCTACCCTTACCGCTAAGTGGTACTGTCATATCTGATTTCAGCTTTCAGCTCATTGTGCAATTTTAAATATTTCCCAGTGAGCTGGAAAACCCCTTCATATTTTCTCCTGATGCCGGAATCCAAGCCCAGTAATCAAATCACCTCCACCCTTTCAGTGAGTGGAACAGATTGAGGTCCTTTAGCCTGTTTTGGGAGGGATTATTTTTTCATCTTCTTTTTCATGCTCTCTACTGCTTCCACATCTGTCTTCAAATAGGGACTGAGACAAAATTCTAGCAAGTGTCTTATTAGTGCTACATAAAATGTTAGACCACGTTTCTATTTCTTGCTAATTTTTTTATTCATCCAAGGGTCACACCACATTTTCGAGTCACAGTATTGTGCTCAGAACGGTATTTTGGAAAAATTGCTTACAGCATTAGTTGAGTCCTTCTCTGAGGCTCACATCTGAATATCTAAACTAGGATTTTACCTCGTTGCAGCTCCCAGTGTGTAAAATGGACATCCATCTATACACATTTTTCCTCTCACTGCTTCTAATTTCAACAGTCATAGACATTGTATTGCTGTCTCTAGCTTCCTTTAACAACAGTAGTTTTGTATCTTTTACACATTTCTTGTCTTTTTTTCCCCACGTTTTCTGTATCAGTTCTGTTTTACTGCTGCTTTGCTTTAGTCTGGTTGGTTGGTTGGTTGGTTGGTTGGGGTTTTTTTTCATTAATGAAACCTTTTTCACCATGCTTTCTGAGACAATGACTTTGAAGACACTGAACACTTCCAAGTTATGCTAAAACTTTGCATTTCAAGGAGATTACCTTTTCACAGAAATGGCAGAAGTTATTTTAATCATTGAAAAATAATGCATAAAAATAATTATTGGCTGATGTTATATTCTGTTTGTATAAATATAGCCAGACCATGATTATTGCTACCAAGGCAACCACTAATTTTTAGTTCAGCAATTAACCATTTGTTTGTCACAAAAACATCCCTTGTTGAGTTACTGGGAAGCGAACTGAACGTGTTTGGAAGCCGTGGGGGCCATCACTTTCTGCAGTATAGCCAGAAATGCTGCAGCTAGAATTTATACACAGGCATTGTGCTGGACTAAAATGCCATGTAACAATGCCTCCTAATTTCCACAAAACACTAATGCCAAATTCTGCAGTTTATTCTGATTTCTGGGGAAATACTAGCTGATTGCAATGTCGATCCAAAACACAGGAAAATCAAGAAAGGGGGGAAAAAAAAATCGAAAAATACTAAAACCACTAGCCATGGTACCGAATCCAGTGTATTTTCCCACACAATGTTTGTGATTGTGAAAAAAGCAATGCCATCAGTATCTATTCTGTTAGCATTTTTGGACTTGCTATGCCGGAGCCGTAGAGGAGCGATGCCTGGCGTGTGGTGCCGGCAGAGATCTGCCATTGTCCCTTCCTAATCAAGGTGTCAGAAGCACAGAGGGTCCCTTTGTCTGCTCACTTCTGCAGGAGGAGATGTCACTGACACCATTTTTACAGCCTATTCATTGGTTTAAGGACAGGCAATAGATAATGGGAAAAGCCAGCGTACCTCAAGAAAAGAAAAGAAAAGAAACAGATTGCCACCAGGAAAATGAAGATACTTAAGAATCAGAAAGGTTAACATTTAAATTAAAATAGAGAAATGGGACAAAAGAAGTTACAAAAGCGGTCTTGCAGCCAGAAGTTACTAGAAACCCCTCAATAAATAAAATCTAAACAAGCAAAAGGAGGCAAGGACACCTTTGACACCAAAGTCACAAAGGCAGAGGTTTGTGGCTCGGAAGTGGATGTTTGTTCTACTTTCTTTGAGTTTGACATAGCAGCAGCAAAGATGGATGATTTGAAGCCTATAAATCTTGCTCCCAGCTGCCAGTGGCAATACTCCAATGGGTCAGCTCCCTCACTGAAATTTTGACAACACTTGATGAAAGGGGCAAAAGGCAACTCGCTTCAAACAAGGATTTCTGTACAAAAATGGAGAACACAAGGTTTTGAAGTCAAATTCAGAAGTCAGTTCTTCAGTCACAGAATTATTCTAAATATTGGTTTGCACTCCACAATTTCTGTAGCACTTGCTGTGCTGAGACTGTCACAGCTGAAAATGCCACTCGGTTCAGTAGATATTCCCAACCAAAGGACACCCAACCCCTCTGTGTGTTCACTTTTTAGCAGTTTTCACAGGACCTATACCTTTGTAGGGCTGCAGACGGGATCACTGCTGTATATTCCACTGTTTCCTATGCTCTGACATTAAATAATTGCATAAAGAGGGACCTACATTTTGTTTAGTTACAAACTAAATCCTTTCAAACGTGCCAGCTGAGCTATAGACTCAGATGGATTATGACCCTGGAAGGAAAATGTATAGGGCAAATTGACTTTCCAAGTGACGAAGGGAACTCACTAATTTTATTTAATCTGATGACAGTAGCAACTCACTCACACTCACCTGCGTTATCATGTTAAATGGTACTTTACCTAAATCACTGAGGAAATGCATGAGGTGTCTGTCAACAGAGAACACAGTTCTCACTGCTGGAATGGCAAACCACTAAAGCTGATTTTGGGGATTGCTAAGGCCTTCTTGAGATACAGCAATGTCTCAATATAGCCTATGAGCTAAGTGAAAATCGAAAATTCTTAACATGACTAATTTAGAGCTTATAAAGCACTTACTAACACTGATTGCTATAATTATAATGCCAAAAACATCAATAACTTGGAAAGAATTATAAAACAATTCGGATACTAGCTGCCAAGCTCTAAAATAAAAAACTTGTCTAGCTTATAACCTGTAAATTCACGAAGTACTCTCCGAATTTCCCTCCATCTGAGCACGTGTTGAAAACCCAACGTTCAGCCTGCTTCTTGCAAAAGCTATCTATATATTTTTCAAGCCTGAATTTAGACAGAGCCCTTTGTTTGTGCAGCTTTAATTTCTTTCTCAAGATTCTCCACCATTTCTAACAAGCATTGTCCAAAATGTACAATATCCCTTCCATTCGTAAGTCCTAGTACTTCTTACCTTTTTAGACACTTTTTTGCTTGCTAAATTCTGTATAGGAAAGGGTCAGCTCTGGAGCTCTATCAGACATCCTCAATGTGTAATAAGTGACAGTAGGCAGAATAAAATTAAGCATTATAGACATTATTACCAAGAGGACAAACGTTTTTGAGTTATACTTTCTCCTTCCTTGTGTAATCTACTGCCTATAACCGCGACATTCCTCCCTCACACACTTTTCTTCTCAGAGAGACCTGACCCTTACCCTGCTCTCCCATCTATTCCCCTTCCACTCCTTTTCCCATCTGCTCTGTTAAACCCATTAAATCTGCATTAAGAGCTGTGAAAAGAAGAACGTTTGACAAACTGACTTGACTGCTGCTGACTCTGGTATCATCTGCTGTCATCTGCCTCCATCGCCGTCAACATTAAAGGTCAAAGAAAAGATAAGAGTAGCTCATGAGGGGCAGTGGTTCTGGGACAGCAGGGTGGCATCTTCCACCCTCTACAGCGGCTTGTTTGTTATAATGGTTTTAAAACGTACAAAGGCTTTCATCTCCTGTGCCACTCAAGTTGCAAAACTGGACTCAGCCTTTCCCACAGTCTGACTGAATTTTTCTGCATTATCAGTTTTCATGTACCGATACACAGGTTAAAGTTCTCCGAAGCTTTAATTACAAATGAGTTTGGAAACCCAAAAGGCCTGTCCCCAGGAGAACGAAAGATGCATAAGCAGACACTGAGGTACCAGGCACTGGTACTTAAACACAGAAATAGACTCATCACTTTTACAGGATCTGTCAAGAAAGGAAAATTGCTGCAATTCAGAACTTGAGTCCATTAATTAAAATGGCAAACAAAGGCCCACGTTTTAAACCTGGCTATCTGAACACAGGTAATTAATGTTAGTTTGTCTGCTGAGGTGAGCGACAAAAGATATGTACTAAATGTATTCATGTTAAAAGGCTTAGTCACGTAATCTAATGCACAGACGTTTGAAAATTAGTCCCTATTTTATCATTATCCCTGTGCACTCACGCAGACAATGAATGGAGACAGAAAGCTTAATATCATACAACCAAACTTCCATATGACACAGTTTACGTAAGGACTACCTTTTCTATATATTTCCACTTCCTGGTCCCCAATACTGTTAAAAAAGTCAATATACGTGATGACAGGAATTTTGCATTTAAGACCTCAGTGGTACTGTTTTTGCAGTGGACAAAGTTTACGAATAGCAAATGTTTGTCTCCCTGTTTCTGATCCTTATTTTACGTTTAAGTTATAATCCTTCCACTCGATTTTCTATGAAAGCAGCAGTAAAACATATTTTTCCATTTTTCTGACATTTCCAGAGTGTGCTGTTTCTTAGATCATTATTCTGGCTATCTCTTTCAATACAGTCTTCTCTTTTGCAATGCTTGCCAATTTTTTTTTTTCTTTTCTTTCTTTTTTTTTTTTTTTTTTTTAAATCTAGTTCCTGTCAGTCTATTACAAAGTTTCTGAGAAGTTGCATTTGGCACAGGAATTTCTTTTTTACTATAATCTTAAACTTTCATATCTTTCCCATCTGTTTTATATGACAGTAATGAGAGTCTTAAAATGGGACTCTATTCCTGCAGTGTTCCAAAAATGCCTTCTGTACCGTGTATTGTTTAGTAATACTCTTTGCATAGTGCCATTAATCTCTAAGGGCCAGATGCTGATAGTGGATTTTAGTGCCCTCAACTTCCATTAGAGTCAGAAAAAGGCGAGGATACTTCACTTTTCGCAGGAAGTGATCAGTGCTTGGCAGAAGCAGATGCTAATTGGCCTATTGGGAGAAACATAAATGCACAGATATGTGTAAGTGAGCTTGTTTGTTTTCGAGACTAACCACAGATTAACCTCATGGTTTGTCTGAAGTAAATAGCAATTGCTCTTTTTTTGCTGAACTTGTATAGTCCTTTACTTGGAAGCTGCAGTAAAAACCCCAAAAGCTTATCTCGTTTCCTTCACTGAAAGCTGTTTTTTCAGTAATAAAAATGTATTCACTGAAAGAATGAAAATGAGCAAATGTATGTCTCAACTTGAAAGTGTGAATGGTAAAAACAGCACAAAGCAACATTACCAAATTTTCAGTGTCTAAGCTATAATCTAGACATTTATCAACTTGACTAGTTTCCGTTAGGGCAAATGGAGAATATCTGTAAACTTTCCTAACCTATTTTTTCTTATAACAAGGAGACTTAAAGTCCATATGCTCCAGAGCTGGGAACTATCCCTACACACTGGGAACCTGAACAACATGGGAAAAGAACAGATTCCATTTACGTGCCACTGTATTTTGTAATAGTAACAAATCATCCCACCCATTGGTAAATATATAAACACAGACTTGGTGTACTCTTTCTAAACAAAATAAACATTTTTAACTGAACCTTCTTTAGTGAGGTAGGAGTTTGGCTAAAAGAGTTATTACAAGAGGAGGTATAACTCTGAGATCTTTGTGAGTCTCAGGTATTTTATTTCCTGCCTTGCTGGTCCGTCCACAATGTTTCTGGCAATCCATTACTTGCACTATCGTGCTTTTAATGACAGAGAATCAAGCAGAGTCAAACTGAACAATTCAGTTTTATAAGCTATTACTTCTGAACAGGAATCAGAGGTTTTAAAGGCCAATAGAGATGAGACACAGGACTGGGGGTACTGCAGTGCTGAGCAACTCCATCTTCCAAGCTACTCCGTGCCTCTAGGCATGACATGGGAACATTTGTCTGGACTTTTCAGTTATACAAAGTCAAAAAACGAATGCTAGCGATTCCTTCCTTGCATGGTGATGAGGTAACATTCACCTCTAGAAAAAGAGTGAAACAAAAGAATGCATGTCCAGAAATACCAAGAGCCAACAGGAGATAGGTTTATTTCTACCAGAGATAGTGGATTATTCATTATTTCATGGGATTACTGGCATGACCCATATCATCCCTACTATATCGCAGTCCTCCTTGTACAGCATCAGCAAAATCCCAAGAAATTCTTTTGTAAAACCTTGCTGGAAGCAATGAGAAAACAGGTATGTCCTTGAAAGAAATCTTTGCACTGCGCAGCTTCTGCAACTGCTGATTATTTAAGAAAAAGAGCCCAGTTTGACTCCAAAGATATATGCTGAATAGTTTTACATTTACATTCACAGAGTTGCATTCTTACTTACAGACTGAGAATACTGTATATGACAATTGCTAATAGTAAAATTAACCTTATTTAAACTGAGTTCTTTAAAATATAGGTGTTTACTCTAAGTCATGTTGGATACACCTCCATGAGCAAATTTAACAGCACTACCAAATTTTTCTGGGTGCTAGAAGTCAGTTGACTTTACTGTTATGAAAATTTCTAACAAGGTTTTGACCCATGTCAATGAACATTGGCCCGGGCAATCCCTGGGCATGGCTCAGTAGAAAGCATGGGCCAAGCCCCATTCCCAACAGGCAGTTTAGATGGATCCTCACCACTTTGGAGAACAGTAGAGCTTAACAGGGTGGCTGTAAGCTCTTCCACGCCTTTATGGCTGTGGGCCAAAGAAAAACCTCAGGCTGTTTTACTTCTTTACTTATGTCTACCCTCATCTCCTCTCAAATCAATGAAAAGAGAGAGGCACCTCCAGAAGGCAATTTCTCCACCTAACTTGGGTACCTGTTTGAAATATAAGTATCCTTCTGAGATGCCCTCTCTTCTCGCTCTGTATCTCTGCAGACTACAGAGAGATTTAGACATTTATCATTTAGACAGCTAACACGAAGACAAGTCCCACCTTAAACCACAGTGATAACAAAGCCACACAGGGAATGTGGGCACTCTGTAGAACTGTGGTCTAACAGAAGCAATTGGGGCAGGCTCAGAAGAGAAATGGTCTTGATGTTATTGTTGTTCATATTATATCTGTTATATAACTACTATTTCTTATTTCTTCCACATGACCTCCTGACTCCAGATGAAGCTGAGGCTCCATTGTGCCATACAGTGTGTGAAAGCACAGGATAGGGACATAAAGTCTAAACAGAACTACAGATGGAAAAGTGAAGCTTCAGTCTCAGGCTGAACATTAGCCGGTGTAGGCTGAGAGCTAGACACTCAAACACAAGGAACAGCCAGGAGAAGAAGGCTCTTTCAAACTACAAGATGTTTGATGCTCACTGAAACATTCACTGCAAACTGGTGCTTACCTTCTGCCACCCCAGAAAAGGTTTTGCGCTGAGTTTAATTAAACTGGTCCTTGTAAAGAGGGAAAAATACAGCTCATTTTTGCCTTTTCTACTATATCTTTCTTCCATCAGAGCTTCCTCTCCTCATCCTCCCTCCAGTAAGACCACTGGGTACCTGGAGGAGAAGTGGGTTGGGGTTCACCAGGGCAGAAAGCAGGACAAGAGACAATAGGACGTTTCTGTGAAACTGGCCTGTGCCACTTCATTTCTATACCAGGTGCTGATCGTGCTAGAACAGAATAATGTGGATTTACTAATTCACCAAGATCCATTGCCTCTCTGGACATAAGAGTTTGCAGACAGAGTTGGCTGGCAGCGGTCCACAGGGAGGAAATCAAGGAATGGCCAAACCCAGAGGGGATCCTGCTCCTCTATTAGCTCAGGGTTTGTTTTCTTTGTTAATAAAGCCAAAGCCCTTGAAAGGGGAAAACCAGGCATTTGCTAAATGGAAATTGTATTCTTAGAGTGAGCATTGGCACGGCTACTGATGTGTCAGATCAGGTGCTGTCCTGCAGAGATGAAGTGGGACAGGGCACTCGGAAAAAGGAACCAGTTGAAAAACGTAGTGTACAACAACTGCGTAGCTTTTAAAGGGAGTAAACTTCCTCCACTTTAGAGTGGTTCTGAAAGAAATCTAAAACAAAGCATATTTTTTTTTATGTTGAACTCTTTCAATGTATGAAAATAATAGAGATTAAGTCAAAGTGGGAAATACTGGATACAGATGAAAGTGGAATATAGCTTAGGTCTCTATGCAGCTCATGGATAAAGTCTGATCAGCCCACGTTTCGTATTCTGATCCAGTTGCTCACTGAAAGTAGCACTATTTTGGCTTTTGCTGTTCCACATCACCAGCTTTCCCATGCTAGAGATGGAGCAGCAGCTGCTGAAAAGTTCAGCGTCTTGAATTCATTTGCCACTAGATGGCAACTGCTTAACTTTCCCACAGCACTGCAGAAAATCTGTAAAGCATCAACGAAGCATCTTCTCCAGACAGACTGCTCGGGTACAGTTTCATAATGTGCTTTCTTTGCAGCTACCTAAAGATTAGCTGCTAATTAGTTCGACTCATGACCATATTTGCACGAGACACACATATTAAGAAGGCATATGCAGTTTAAAGGTAGAAAAGTAGGAAATCATTCATTAGATAAGTAGGGCATTGGTTTCTTTAAAGATCATCCAGTCCGACCCCCTGCCATGAGCAGGGACGTCTTCAACCAGATCAGGCTCAGAGCCCCGTCCAGCCTGACCTTGAATATTCATTTCCAGGGATGGGGCATCGACCACCTCTCCGGGCAACCTGTGCCAGTGCCTCACCACCCTCAGCATAAAAAATTTCTTCCTTCTATCTAGTCTGAATCTACCTCTTTTAGTTTAAAACCATCACCCCTCGTCCTATCGCTACAGCCCCTACTAAAAAGTCTGTCTTCATCTTTCTTATAAGTCGTCTTTAGGTATTGAAAAGCTGCAGTAAAGGTCCCTTCCTACCCAAACTATCCTATGATTCTATGATTCTGTGATTCTAAATTTTTCAGCCTGAGATCTTAGTACTGGGCTAGGGGCTGTAATCAATAACCGCCAGCAGTCTCTTATGTTATTTCCTCTCGTTTGTTTTGCAGAGGTAATAAATATGGAGCAGTTATTCAGTTTCTCATGATACAAAGACCAGCATCTCACAATAAAATTGACAGCCTCAAAACAAAATGTTTCAATTTTAAATTATTTCCCTTTTTGCTTGAAATTATTCACTGAATTTAAGTGGGATTTGTGTGCAGATCACATTCAGAGCCTTTCTGAAATTTATTTCAGTAAAACCAAAAATGTTCTTTATAAAAATAAATACATCCATACAGCCCATGCAATACTCATAAAAAAGAAAAGTATTGCCTAGTTGGAAAGGCACATCCTGATTGAGACCGCCTCTGACATGCTTGCTCTCTCTCTCTAAAAAGTGTCTGCTAGACAACAGAACCTGCTTCTACTCTTTGTCACACTCGTATTATCTGGAATAACTCTGCTGGTATTATTTGACTCAAACTGATATAAATTGTGTAGGAATCAAGTACAGTATTATCAGACAAATAATAACACTGAAAATGATCTATAATCTTTCTTTTCTGTGGAGTTTTAACTCTCAAGCAAGAACTGGAAAAGATATCTGTATTTTTTTACCGATGAATTGACAGGGTTTAGCAGGGTTTTTTTTCTTTTCTTGTAAAAAATACAATGTCTAGCATTTGCCTTACTGATATAGATTGTATGCTGAAAAGCTTTCCCAGAATTAGATTTTGTACCAAAGTTGGTGACATATTTCTGAAAAATGTAAGGCCCATACTAGATAATTTACTTTTGATAATGGCTTCAATTATTTACTGTCAACCTGTCCTCAAAAGGTCTGCTAGGGCAAGAAGCAGCAAAATCCTTTAGCTACTCTTTGTGATTTCTTTCTTGATGCTAAGGAACACTTTCATCCTCCCATTGAACGAGGAAAAAAAATTTCTTCTTTACATACCCGTTTTTCATGGGACAGGGAAAAAAATGTGAAGCCTCGTATCTTTCCTCCACGGCAGTTTTAACTACCCGCCTGTTCCTGTCTCTGTGTCTGTCTGTCAGTCAGCCAGGCCACCCACGAGTGCTTTCGATCCCTCTCCACATCGCTCCGTGACCTTCACATCACCGTGGCCTTTTATCCGTGTCTCCTTAGGGGGAGTGGGTGTGTGACTCGCATGAGCCTCTTCAAGAGCAGTGAGAAAGCTACAGTGGCAGAGGTGGAGAGTCCACCCTGCCCTATGTAAGAAGATATTTTTGACTGTATACTTGTTAATTAGTGATGTCTCCGAGAGATTAGTTACAGTTTTCCTGTGTCACATGATGACCTAGCCATTCAATGTTAATGAGATTGATGGCAATGGTGCAACTAAATTTTTCAAGTTTTAAAGTCTCAGTTCTGCTGTGGAACTCTTCCCCCTATGCCCTGCAGTATTTTCTGTTTGCAAAAAAAGAAGCTAATGTTTGCAACGCTGGTATTAGGAGTCTAAATTTTTGCTATATGTAGTGTTCTCCCTTGAACTGTAGTTAAACTGGCTTCTTAAGAACTATTTTTCTTATAATAGAATTAAAAGCACCTATCAAATAAGAAGCTGTGGCAATGATGGTGTCTCTACTCCCAGGTAGAAGGATCTCTCCTGTGAGGACAAGAAGCTTAAGTAAATTTATGGTTAGGGTTACACAAAGTGGCTGCTTGCAACAGCAGAGCATTGAACTCGCTGGACTTTTATCAGCAAAGATCAGGCAAATTGTCACCCTTGAGAAGAACATCAATTAGAAGTGGTGGCATGCAGTTTTAGCTGTCCTGAGTTTCCACACTGGATGAGCTCATGCATGAAGTACAAGTGGCCAGTGGACACCTTTGGACTCTAGGGAGGGACGTGCGTGGTGATTTTGTAATGATCGCACGTGGATGTTGGATTCGTTCTTTATACTTAGAAGTGGCATAGACCACTTTGATAGAAAGAAATAAAAATCAAAACACCTGCTCAACCAAAAAAACCCACCTAAACAAAACAAGCAAAAACTGGGACAAACCATAAATCAAAGGACTGGAGGAAACCTCAGAGTGCTTTCAAAAGCAACCAGGATTTCCCAAAGCCATATTAACACCGCAAACAGCTCATAGCTGAGACAAGCAACCTGCCTCGTGCAATAGCGACTGGAAAACATGAAAAGAGCAACAAAGTCTTACAGCATCATCAACACAGAATTCCTGAGGTTTAATGAATAAAAAGGCACTGGTGGCTGAGGTAACTGCCAGTGCAACTTCATTTAAATAGTTTTGGACTATGAGTTGATGCACTCTTGGATGGATTTTCAAGTTTCCTAATTTGGACTGACATTTCTTGCACCTCCAATAGCATTTAGATGAGTAATAACTTGGCCAAAGTGACAAGTTTTCTGCCTGTGAGTCATAAAATGAACATAGTTGAAAAGGGATGATAACAGCCAAATTGAGACAACTTTGGAAACATAAGCTTCTTTCACCAAATAGATGCAAGATAGTGTATCATGTACAAGTCATGCTCGGTAATAAAAAAGAACTATGTGCTTTGTTTACACTGTCTTCATCTGTGATTATCTAGTTTAGTATAACCCAACTAGTACTACCACAATCTGCTTTTTTTTTCCCCCAGGTTGTCTTTAGACTTTTAGCAAAAGTTTCAAAAACACTGAAGCAGCTTAGGAACTCAGGACCAATTTTCAAAAATTAAGGGCGTGTCTAAATGGCAGATTGGACTTTAGACATGGTAGCCTGGAAACCGAAAGCAAGCTGACAGCGTGAAGCTCTGTGTAGGTTAATTAGCCTTGCCAGGAAAGAGGCAGGCAGGCTCTGGATCCCCCTGACTTGGCTGTTTCTAGGATTGTTGGTTATTTATTTTTCTTTCTTTCATCTCCACCTCCCCTAGCTGTGAATGTCAAAGGAACAACACAAAATAGAGAATTTATGGAGACCATCAGTAACTCTGCCAAGTGGGAAATAAGTAGTAAAAATTGAGCCTACATACCCTATATACTACTGAAGTATTGCTACCAAGGAATACTGTACCGCAGTTGCACACCCTGGTAGGTAACTTGACTGCCACTTCCAGATACCTTGCAGTTGTGTTGCTGTATCTCACATTTGTATGCAGAGATACATGAGAGTTTAAGGTCAAATTTTAGGTCAAGCTTTGTCCCAAGAAAACCTAAAGAAATTCAGTAAAACTCAAAGATTTTATTTTAAAAGACTGCAGAATAAATGTTGTTGGCTTTTGTTTTGAAAAGTTTGTATTTTAGTTGCCAAACTAAAATGTAAAACGACACTGAAGAGTTTTGATATGTTTCAGTTCACATGACCGATTTTATTCCTCTTAAATCATCATTTACTTTGTTTTCATTGGCCAGCAAAATTGAAAAGTCAGTTATTCACACTGTCCTACATGAAAGCCTGGGATCTCAAATGGAACGAGGAAATGGAAAGAGGCTGGGTAATAAACAGTCAATACATTGAAATAAGGCCTTTTAAAAGCCCTGACAAATGTACTAAATAAGGCACCACCCAAGTTTTCATTTCAATCACTGCACTAGTCATTGTGTTTGTTTTCAATACATCGATCTTATGCTACATAAAGTTTTGTTGGACTATATTTTGAAACATTTCTCTTTCCTTTGGTGACGTTTCCAAAATAAATGAAGATTAAAGGGGAAAAAAAGAATATTCTGTGCTTCTGCAATAAGTATCCAGCAAGTTTACTTCTATGAAAATTAAATAAATATTGAAAGAATGTCGGTTAACATCTAAGGAATAAAGGGCCAGGAGAAATAAACAGCAGTCATTCATAAAGAAGAAATTATTCCATAATGGTCTGCTATTGCCAAGGCATCACATTCAGTCATTTGTTCCCTGGAAATGGGTCAGCAGTAAGAGACTCTGATTTCAGCAAGTTCACTTGCAGTTGCTGAGGCCAGTCCCTTCTGTATTTGGAACAATCATCAAGCTTTTAACAATATGCAGGTGATTTGGTATGAAAAGAAAAAAATGCAGTGCAGATTTATGAAGTGTTTATCCTGCACTAATGGGAACCCAGGCCAATTTTGCAAAAATGGTACCCAAAGACTTGAATTCTTACTTATAGAATCATGGAATCGTTTGGGTTGGCAGGGGCCTTGAAAGATCATCTAATCCAATCCTTCAGCTACTAGCTAGTCCCACTACTTCAGCGAGTTACCTAGTTAGTCCTGTCTTTCACCTTCATTCCCCACTCCCAATGTTTTTTTCCTCTTTTTCACCTAGACAAAACACTATGTGTCATATGAAAGAGTTTTGGGCTTACATCTTCAGTGGCAATGAGCTCATCCCCCTAATGCTGTGCTCCTGACTCTGGCCTCCTGCAGAGTATCGCCTCAAATTCAAGCTCTGGAGGTTAATTTTCAATATCCTCCTTAGGGCTGGCCTTAAAAAGAGTGAGAACCTCCTCTGAGCAGAGCTCTGACACCGGCAGCTTCCAAGAGGCCACCAAGCACCAAGACAGGAGTGGACAGCCTCACAGAAGAGACACAGGGGTTAGAGGTCTCCCTCGCTTCAGTGAATTTTCCCACTGCTCCCATCCCATGCAGCGAGAAAAGTCCAAGGAAAAACAAGGGAAGACGGGAAGGAAGTGATACAAGAAGAAAAAAATGTGAACAGAAATATTAAATAATACCTTGGGCTGCCTCAGGGAAAGTAGGAAACCAAGTTTTGATGGCTAACTCTGTGACATGGGTGTAATCTCTTAGGGGGGGAGACTCCACAATAAATGCACGGTGTGACAGTGTGTACAAAGGACCGTCACTCCGGCTCACGGTGTGGGCTTCCTCACTGCTGCCCGTTGATAAACCGCTGGTGTACGCCGCTGGAATACGCTGTCTGGGGCTTTTCTGTGCAGCCTCTGGTGGGAGCACATGGCCTTTTTAAAGGAGTGGTAAATTCTACTTTATCGTAGAACCAGGATGCTGATATAGGGTTTTTATGAGGAGGCACTGTTTTGCCGCTTGCTACATTTATTACCTCTACTATATGCTTTTTCAGTGTCCTTCCCATTTATTCCTCTCTTCTGCTCTCACTTTCCATCTTCCAAACCTCCCTTGTCCACGTCTTTGCGCTTCCAGCACTTTAACTGTACTGGCATATTGACAGGATCTCCTGTAGCTGGACACTCTCCAGCACATTCCTATTGCCTAGTTTTAGTATTTCCATAATGAAACAGATTTTTTTTTTTTTTTTTTTTTTTCCAGTGGACTGAATCCACATTTTCATGTAGCCCTGTCATCTCCAAGTTAGGCTGAGCGTAGCCTTAATGTTTGAATTCAGTAAACTCATATGGAATTTCATGTCAACTTACCTTGGAACATGAGGACTACAGTGTATAACCTAAATAAGTCATTTCAGTTCATATCTAACGCAAAGATGAGGGGCAACGTGCCAGGTCTTGGAAGAAGGTTAGAGAAGTAAACCTGGGTTCAGTCGTACTAAGTCCCTTTGTTAATGATACCTGGAAGTAGCATCTAAGGCACACAAATAAAATTAATCTTTGCGAGCTGCTATAAATATTCATAGTAAAAGATATAATAAAAAGAGGCCTGAAGAAACTAGAAGTAAAATTATAGTCAGCTTGGAAAAAGGAAAAAATGCACCCAACAGAGGGAAAACTCTGAAACCTCGGCTTAATTTTTGATAAGCAATTTAATGAGATTGTGATAACGAAATAAACCAGATCAGAGTATTTTGTGTGCAATAATGACGTTCAAACTTACTAATTTTGCATATTTTAGCCTAAGTAACCATCAGAAGCACTAAAGGGCAACTGGATGTCCTTCCAGCTATTTGCAGACAATCCCTTAAGAAGCCTTCGCTAAAGCACACTTTCAGTCTAATCTGATTAAAAAAAAAAAATCAAAACGCAGATGAAAGGAAAAACAGATTTCGTTAAGTTTTCTCCAGCCAGTTTGTTAATTACCAAGTGTTTCAGCTGTAGTCTGATCGTTCCCAGCCTGCTGTACCATACCTCCTCCTCCCACTCACTCCTGCAGAATAGCTCTTGTTCTGCACCTTTTGGCACCGGCATCCTTTCAATGGCAGACTGATCCCCCCCTCTGCTGCACACCCCCACTTCCAATTCATATCTCTTGCCATTGCACGCATATACAATATGTCTATAAAGCACAATGCAGCACTCTACGCAGATTAATGCTGCGCTCCACCTAGGCTAATAAATACCGTTTCTCAGCAAGTGCATTTTTCTTTGCTGCATGTATAAAGCGCTCTGCTTTCACCGCAGACCTCGGCGTCTGTCCATAAGCTGATGTTGTAAAACGAAGCAGAAGGAGAGACACTGGACTCGGGTAGAGGTAACCTCATTGGCACCTGGATTTCCTCACTCATAGAAAAGGAAATACACCGGTCACAACAGTTAAAATTTGCATAAGAAGATTTTTCTTTTGTAGGTAAATTTCTCGTTTCCACTTGGAAATAGAGAATCTAGACCACAGGCCAGCGGAGGAACCTATAAGCAGTTAATTTATGTACATCTATGACAAAATATCTCCCAATACTCTAATAGGAACAAAGGATCATCTTCTCTAACAGATTTAGGTCCATTTGCTATTTTGTTTTTATATCGCTGCCATCAAAGTAAATAGTCCGCATGTGAGCCCTGCTGCATAAATTTCACATGTTCATCACTAAATTAACTTCAAAATTCTACAGTGCTCAAATAAATGTCTAAGATTTGATCTCATGTATAGCAAAGCCACTCTTCTCGCATATCAAGCAGCACTGATAGGACTAGCAATACGATGCCATGTGAATGCCTCACTTCTTGGTGCACAGACTCTGCAAAGGGACTTCCCAGCCAAAATTTGCCAACAAAGTTTGGTAAAATTCTGTACAGCATTTTTTTGCAAGTTAGCGTTCCACTTCTATGTTACAATTCCATTTCTCAGAGAGTATTTCTAGTTTCTTTTTGAGCTCCAGGTCTGCTATAAATTTAAAATACAGGTTAATGCATTTGACACAGTTTAAGAAATATGACATAGCAATATAAGATTTTGCAAATTCATAGTAACATATCCATTTACTGTTTTTATCAATCACACAGGGAGCCAATCTCAACACACTAAAACAAGAGAACTCAAATTTAATGTTGGTCAAAATTTTCCTGATGAAAAAGTTTTTTGGGAACTCTGAACATTCATTTGTTTCCTAATTTGCTCCTACCATTTTTTTTTATGATTGCTATTACAGCCCATACAATTTATTAGCGTGCACAATGAATAGTAGGGAAGGCTGTTTTACGTAAAATCTTTGGCAATAGGTTGAAGACCTTTCCATGACTCTTTTTATCAAAACTGATGTCCTTATTGGCACTTGGAAAATGTGTGTTGCAGTAGCAGGTGCCTTAGGCAATACTTGATCTATCATCAGCCACAGCTCCTGACCCGGGCAGTGAGGAAACCTCAGCTGCTCCTGAAGAACGTACACAACTTGTGACAGCTCATCCTCTGTCAGGGCTACAACCATGTAGCCACATACCCCGAGCTGCTTTCTCAAAACCCCTCTCTATTTTCAGCAGAGTAAGAATTTCCATTTTTTACTCTGTTAGAGTCTGAGTTGGACTCTCCCCTCGAACTTAGCCCATTACCATGTAGTTAATTCTGTGTAAACACAGAGTTACAGAGGAGCAGCCCTGTTTAGACACCCCCAGTTCAAAGGCGATCAAAATCACCGTACCTTAGTGTCTTCGAGTTGTGTGTCACAGTATTATCATCAGAGCTACAGGACATATGGAAACGACTTTCTGTACTTTAAAGCACTGCATGTTTTCTACTGCTTTTGGTTCTCGCAGAGCTAATGCTACTTTTATTGAAAAAAAGGAAGGTTTCTTAGAGGATTGTGTTTCTGGCACGTTTCTAACGTAGGGATGAGCCACATGTCTCATACCCACAGTACGGACTGAATTTCCCCAGTGAACTTTTATGCCACATTTTACACTCTTTCTGAAATTACTATGCAGAATTACTAGTAGTGACGTTTTAAAAAACTAATGTGCTTTTAATTGTACTAAGAGTTTCACACAGAGCAGAGTTTCCCAACCATTGATGCCATGGTGTCCTTTGTAACTAAAGCCATAGTTTTAATTATATACGCTATCGTTGTTCAATATTTGCCCTTCTGCAGCTTTTTCAGAAAAAGTGCATTAGTACTTTTTTTTTCCCTCAGTTGCAGTGTGCTAATTCAGAAGACAATGATTTATTAATTTCCTCTTTGAAGGTATTTTTCACAACTGAATCATAATTCTATTCTTCTAAATTTGCTTATTTATTTCACTGTTGTTTAAAATATATTATTTAAGAAAAAAATTATGCACATGCACTGCTTATAGGAAAGGGTATTTAGGTGAGGTAATGTTTAAGCACCCATTCTTTAGGAAAAATCAGAACTGGCATACCCTAATTCAGTTTATGTTCATCAGACTTTTGTAAAGAACAAAGAAAACACAGAAGAAACATAAATAAGCGATGCCCATAGAAATAGCATACATATGTTCTGTGAATATCTTGCTTTTCTTTCTGAACCATGTAGTTTCTTTGCCACGCCATTAATTTTTACACAACTCCAAAAATAAAGATGTCTACAGTGACCTTCTTTTGTACCACCTTGTAAAATATATATGCTGTGTTATGATATCTCCACACCGCCATGAGACCTCCATTTGCTTTTGCACAGAGCATTTGTCATTTAGCTTTGCCCTCTGTGACCAACAGTAGGAGAAGGAGCCAGTGCTACTTGGTTAAATTTTTAATGAACTAATTGGGAATTTACCCAGGGATAAAGGCAATTCAGACCAAGCATTTGCATATTCAGTTCCTGGTACAGCCAGGCTATACTCACTTGAATTTGTAATTTAATATGCACAGCTCTGCGAGAATACCATATGTGACTAGTTACCACAGCCTTCACCCAAAGCATATACTAACCATAGCAACATGGGCATCAGATGTTGCATAAGCAGCCTGACAAGGGCTGTATTTTTAAATTTGCACACACACCAGTTTCAAAGCCAAATGCCTGCATATTTGGTGCTTCTGAAAAAAATTGAAATAAGTGTTTTAAAACCACAGTTAGCGGCTGGGTTTGGGCATTTTGGACAAAACGTTCGAGCCTGAGCTCCTAAAATTAAATGCCTCAATTCGAGTTTAAGTAACTAAATATGTGCCCTAGTTATAAGTGTCAAGCACTGGATGCGCCTCTCCTGTTTACTCCAAAGGGTGAGACTCCCTGCAAGCCTGCAAGGATGCAAAGTGGACACCAGTATAGCTCACCCTGAAGCACCCAGGCATGGAGTGCTGGGTCTCCCCTTTCAAAACTGCATTTTCATTTATCTCTGAATGTACCTGCGATACCAAAACCGAGTGCAAACAGGCAGTGCCCAGAAACGACGCTCTCCTAGGCAAAGCCAGGAGGATCCCTCACCGTCCCAGGGCACCTCTTGTGGTTGCTCAGTTGTGTGAATGCCGCAGCGCTTCGGATTGAACCCGGCACCGGGAATCTCCTGTGTTTTGGTGTAGCTGTGAGATGCTCCCGGCGCTCAGCTCGCTGCTTCGCTCGTCTCGGGCACCGGCCTCGTATGAGGAGAGGTGACAGTTTCTCACGATGCACATCAGCGCACCAGGATTGCCAAGGGGTGCTGGGGAGGTAAACCTAAACCGTGTCATCGCCTGCCCCAGGGCACAATTCCTTCCCAAAATGGCTGTACACCTCTGCGTGCCTTTTCCCTCTTCTGCTAACCTGTTCCTACCCAGGGAGAGGGAGACGAGAGAGTCAAATTCACTCTCTCGCCCTCTGCTCCGCACTTCGTCCAAGCCAAAAGCCTCTGCCCTCCAGGCAGCCGTGGGAGCCATTCTGGTATTTTTATAAGCTAATTGAGCTTAGAATTGAACTAGTGTGGCACATCTCTCCTAACCAAAAGGCTCAGCTGTTTGGAGACACTCAGCTGCAAGTAATGCCTTCAGCATTCACAAAGGATGAAACGCTGGGCTGCCCGTCCTGTTAATGTGCCACGGTGAGTGCTCTCAAGTTGGCCAGATCCAGACCTTGAGGGAGTAACTCCAAAAAAGCATAATGCTGTAAAAGATGGCATTTCTCTAGAAAGTCTTCCACTTTTGATTGCCAGCAAGAGCTGTGTTTTGACCTGGAAACCCACTTCTCACAGGAGGCTGCCTAAAGCTAGCGAAGGGATCAACATGGTGCAGGCTGGAAAATTAACCAAGCAAGATCTGAAAATTCAGAGAAGCTGAATCAATGCATGTCTGCTGCAGAAAACAAGAGAGAGGCTAGAGGGAGTCCACGCTCCACTGCTTAGGAAATGGAGCGAGAGTCGGCTGGCTTTGAAACGATCTCTCTTGTCCTAGAAGGTACGTGGAGATAATAAAGTGTGACCATGGGGAAGACCTTGCAGATACTTCAGCAGGTCACCATGTGTTAACACAGATGACAAAGGAAGGTGTCTTCAGACGTAGACATGCCTTTCTAAAAGAGCTGGAGTTTGGAAAAAAGACCTTCAGTGAATCCAAGCGCAGAGCAGAACTAGAGAGGTAAAGAGAGTCAAAAGTAGCAGGGGGAGCAACGGATATGAGTTGTCCTTCCTGAGAATTTCGTCTGGCATTATAAGCCTAGCAGTAATTTCTGCATTGCCATTAAAGGTTACCACCGCTTGCTTTAACCATAATGACCTATCTTATGCTTTATATTGCTACCCATCAAGTCCTATCAGAGCTCCTGTCACATAACACTGATAAAGGTTTTAATATTCATGATGGATTTTACAGAATAGCTGGCACATCTCCATTTCAGTGATAAGAAATGTGCTCAGGGCCTGCTTTCACATTTGGGTATTTGACTTTTTATTATTTTCTTACTTTTTGCTCTTGGCTAAAACAGAGAATCAGTGTCATGCCACTCTTCTAGTGGGGAGTTTCTTGCAAAGGGAAAGACTCTGGTGGATTTCCTAATGTTGATCAGACTCTGGGTTTTCCTCCATACCCCTGTTATGCTGTCCATAACTGGATCACATAACCAACTACCCTCTATGCACAGCTCATACGCACTGTGGTCCACTGTTTGCAATCTGCGTTGTCCAAGGAAGTGTAGTTGTCATGGTGCTTTATCTATCAGTACCTCCTTTTTGATACACCTGAAGACTACTTCATTAATTATTTTGAAAATCAGGACAGAAGTTTTAAACTGGCATCAGAAACCGAGAGGAGTATTTTGTATTTCTTACCAATCTAGGGGTTAAAGAAAGCGATCATAAAAGCTCATTGTACCAGAACTCCCCTTTAGGGGGAGTTGGGAAGTGTAGGATACCTTCCCCTTAGTTCTAGCAGATCAAACAAGTAACGTTTTCTACTGGAATAAATCTCCTAATACTATGTTATTTGACCTGGAAGAGTCTTTTAGCATGACATCTAGTTTACACCTTAGGTGGACACTTTTTCAGTTACTGGAGGGTTTAAGCAACTGTGCAACAAATTACAATCAACCTGTTTTTTTAAACATAAGAGACGTGATGGGGTTTGTTGGAAATAGTTACAAGGTTGTAAATGCAATTGTTGAAAGACATCAGTTTTTTGCTTTCTTTTCTTTCTTTTTTTCTTGAAAAAGAACCACACACAACTGGGCTTGTTCATAACAGGCTGACTGGGGCCAGCTCCAGACACAGACCATCTAAGCAGCTGCAAAGGACAACAGAGTGCCAAGAAACAGCAAAATAACCGTGACTCCACTACTTATTTTGACCATGCCAAAGCTCTAGAAGGCCAGGCTGGCAAATAATGCTGGTGTAAAATGAAAGATATAGAGTATTTGGTCCGTCCACGGCTGCTGCTTAACTTGGCTAACAGGCAGCAGGAGCAGAAACTCCAGATCTTGTAGTTTTTTCCCTCCCTGTCTCAGTCCTGCTGGCCTCTCTGGGGCAGGAGGACCAGACTTCAGCTTCTCATCCTTAAGCCAGGAAGAGACAAAGTTCAATTTTTCCTATGATGCTGTGATGCTTTTAGTGGCACTTACAGCAACCAGACAGGAGTGATGGCTAGTTTGCATTTTTATTCTATCAGAGGATATGTTTACACAGACAAGGGCGGGCAGATCTGACCTCCCTCTGATACGCCTGATCCAAGGCAGCTCTGGTCCAGGAGCTCTGCAGCTGCAAGCGGCCGCAGCGTCCTGCTTCTTGGCGAACGCAGCCACCCAACAGCCGGAGGGGAGCTGATCCACGACCACCTGCCCGGCAGTGTGCGGTGCTGCTCCTGTCTGGCCCCATCACCCATGGAACGGGGTCTTCAAAACCCACTGCATGGCTATGAGTTTTAACACGGGGGAATATATAACCTGAGCTAGTCAAATTCTAGCAAGTCACGGTCAGCAGTGAAGAAACCTTATTTTCCTTGGAAAACTTTCTGTCTTGCACCTCTTGATTATGTTGCTCGATTTATCCACTAGTTTTGGCCACACTGTTAACTTCAAAATGTTTGGAACAGAGTCCTCCTTTTTCTTGTACCTCTGCACCGCATGTAGCTTATTGGGATCCTTGGGATCTACTGCATTACAGTGGAAGCCAAAGAATAGCTTAGTTGATTAATGTGACTACTATGGCCTATTTTTCATGAGCTACTCTGTGTGATTATTTGCAAAGCCCTGTTTACTGCTTTATATACTTGACCTAAATTCTGCAACACTCCAGTGCAGGAGACAGGAGATTGTGTTGGCTTCAGATAAATTAAGCAAATGTGTTCTGTTTCATTAAATATAAACAGTACAGACAGTAAAGTACATCTGTCTTATTTAATTTAATATTAAGTTTGTTTTGGGTTACCAGTCCTTAAAAATTTTATATTTCCAGAGGGTACAGATTTTTTCAATTAAAAATGCATAAGATAATTATAGAACTTGTCTGGGAGATGCTAGAGGCACCAACAATTAGGCAGGAAACTGGGGTTTCAGCAGTTAGAAATTCACGGGATACATAAGCTTGAGTTCCAGGTAATTTCATTAGCTGGGCAGTAAAATGATTAATGGTGGAACTAACAGCCGAGTGGGAGACTGACAGAACAGAGTACGGAGGTCAGGAGACAGTAAAAAAAGGCTGGTATGGAGACTTACACAAGGAGAAGCTGCAGTTCAAACTCTCTGTCATTTGGTCCTTCAAATCCATCACCCGGTGAGCAGGCAGAGATAGAGTCCAGGAGGTGGATCTGAACTCTCAATAGAGTGGAATTTTTCCTATGACTTTTGTGGCCAGGGGATATTTCTATCTATTTACTTTGCTGAGTGACTCAGCCCTCAGCTGAGATTAATTGGCCAGATGACTCCTCTAAGCTACTGTTTCAAAGGATTTTGCTTTATGCAAGTGAGGCTCCTAGCAGCCTTCACTTGTTTCTTGTATGGCAGACATCCTTTGGAGTAAACTGGACCAGAAAGGGGTCGGAGGAGGGGTCCCTTGGACTACGGGTTATGAGCTTGGAGGTACCAGGGAAGACACCCCAGGGCCTGGTGGAGTGAAGAGTCAACAGGAGCTCGATTTCCCCACGTTGAGCTAGTCAATTCAGGAAGAAACTTCTTTCTGCAAATATTTCTGTTAGCCAGGGATGCACTAGCTACCTTCAGCTGCTAGCAGCCACTTACTGTCTTCCAAACCAGAGAAGTGAAAACAAACATTTGTTGTCCCCCAAATTTTGGAAGTGACATGAAGACATATGAGCCAAGAAGGCTTCCAGAAAGACAGAAAAGCTAAATGTTTGGGAAACTAAGAGAGTTGGTCATGCTAAGTGTTACAATATCTGGTATTACATGTCCTGTCATATAGTTTCTTATCACTGATGACACATATGAAATCAATAACTAACAATATGCTTCAACTACAAAATATTAATTGAGACAGGGAGAAAGTTTTTGGAAATCCAAGCCATGTCAGAAGTACCCAGTAGTAGTTGTGTATTCATGAAAACCAAGGCATAACACCTGGCAAAATTTAGCATGCCACACTTGGACCTAACATTCACTCAAATATTTGTGAATCAGTTGCAGTACTTTACATACTGTATGAATAAACAGGTTCCTCTAATTCTTCTTAAATTGGTTGATTGGTATAGAAATGACTGAGTACCAATCAAATGGAAAAAATGAATGACTGAGATGAAGCTTTAGATCACACACGTTAGAAACTTATTCATAGTTTTAGAAAATGGTGTAACATTTGCAAATTCAGACATAGCCTATATTCAACACTGGAATGTAGCTAAAAGGAGACCCACGCCACTCTCAATTGGTAAAGTGAAGGTATTTGTGTTTTTAAGACCACGCCCTAATGCTTTATCTTCAAGTCAATAAGAATTCTTCACATAAACATGTTCATCTTTGTGCAAATTCATATTAATCTGTTGGACATGCAGGTGGGCAATCCACATCAGCAGTTGGAAAACTACGAGCGTTCCCTTCAGATTTGTTATGATATTGACTCCAGGGTGTGTGGTTCTTATGGAAGTGCCAAACAACCTTTGCATGCAGAAGAAATGATCCAGGAACCAAAAGGATTCAGTGTGAACCCTACTGAAATTCTTTATCAATAAAGCACCCTATATGTGTTAGGGCTGAGAGGGATCTGCATGCCAGAGAGCAAGTAGTTCCATTTGAATCTTTTCTTCTGTGTATAGTGTACAGAATGCACAAGGAAATCTATAATACCCATCCCACACCCTTTCATACATCTTTCAGCAAGATATAAAATATTGAAGTGCATTAATACTGCATGAACTATAATATATAATTTTTTTTTTAAACAAAAGACCAAAGTCTAGGAAGAAATAAATATCTTAGGCTCTGTCTGACATGGAAAGGCTTGATACAAGTTCATCATATAACATTGACTTTTTTGGTGGATTTTATCACACACATTCACAGTGTTCTCCTGGACAGGAATTGCTTTGATGCTGATGAGGATGATATAGCACTCGAGCACTTTTAAGTTACTCTGAAACAGATTCTCTCACATTCCTATTACAGGAAAAATAGCTTTTTCTGTAGAACTGTAAATGCTGTTGCTTAATTGTATGTTTTTTCTCTTTAGGAACTTCTCTGTAAGAAGACAAGTAGGTAGAATAGAACCGGTAGAGTTTCTATGTATATGCAAAGTCTAAATATGTAAGTAATAGATATTTTTCCTAGTGAATGACACTATTATTTTATCTTTATGGCTCAAACTCCTTTTTTAGTCAGTCTTGTCTTTGCATCTTTGAAATCTGTTCCACTTACTGTCCAACACAGATCAGAGCACTGCTGTAGTCCATCTGTTCTGAGACTGCTCTTCCACTGGGATAAGACCTGCTGTTATGATTTTGAGGCTTCAGACATAGAAACAAGCCCTCCTTCCTTCTCTAAATATAACACCGTTTTTCTGTAATCACTTCGTTATTCTGTGTCTCAAAGATAAGAACGATGAGCCAAATTTTGGTCATCCTGCTGCCAACTAGCACTTAAAATTTCATAGATGGCCTATGCCGTGCTAATCGTGAGTTTAGCATGGATGTTAGACACAGAGAGGTAATGTGCAAAAGTTGCCAAGTCTCATTCTGAGTGCTAAAACAGTCAGGCTGTGACTGCTGAATGCAGATTCAAAAGCAATCAAACTAGGAGAGCCTTGGGAAAAGGGAAATGGGAATGCTCACTAGATGAAAACCTGAATAATGCCATCTGAAACCGGTCTGGAGGGCTGATGCAAGGTGATTGCCTTCATCTTCATTTCTTTTTCATTTCCTGGAGAAAAAAAATCATAAATTCTCCAGGTAATGGTAGAACTGGTGGAATGTACAAATACAGATTTCACATATTTGCAATATCCAAACAAAGCACCAAATCTAACTTTGCTAATCTTGCCTTCCTGATTATTCCTCTAATGAAGAATTGGGGATAGCCTTGTTAGTGTAGAACGTGCTTCCAGCCCAGCTGTGAGCAATACATCTGTCTACCACTGCAACGCAGTGCGGTAAGTATTACAACAGCAGAGTGATAATTTAATAGGGAAGACCAAAGTGAAGATTTCAAGGATCGTTCATGCAATTCTTAATCATATAAAAACCATCTGTAAAACAGACTCACTAGTAATTCCGTTAGAAGTGATGATCAATTACTAATTGTGGTCTCTAACCAGGTCTCTGTTTTCAACAAAGAGCTTTAAACAATTGCTGCAGGATGACATAATAGAATAGTGCTCAGGCTGATCACTAAAAAAAAGTCTGGATGATTAAAAAACATTACAGATAAGTTTGGTACTCACATTTCCCAAATATCCAATGTACAAATGCAAAAGACCTAATGCTAAGTTCAGGAAAGAAAATATTTGAGGCACAACAGCACTGCAAGGATGGCTTTCACAAGATCCTGCCAATAGTAAAGGATCTATCATCCATGGAATAATTAAAAACTTTTAAAAATAATTGGGAATTAAACTGAAGCAACGGAAGCTTTCCCTGTGAGTTATTATCAACTTAATAACCTACAGTTTTATCACCATGCCCGAAAAGTGGAGCATGGCTTCAGTAAAATCCTAGTTCAATACAATTAATGAAAGTGTGTTCAGTCATATTGTATATGTTCCACAACTGGAAATCATATCTCACCTAATATACAGTGTCCCTAGGCTTAGCAATGAGCAACTTATGAATAATGGTTTTCACCTTATAGAAATAATTCATCTTTGAAAGCTTTCTATTAAAATATCTTTATTGTTACTAATGTCTCTGTCATGTCTTCAGCAATGAACAAGACCAAAGAAAGTAAAGAAATTGTACTGGAGACAGCTTGTGGGTAATGATGGCTGTAAGAAAGTTTTCTGTTATCTTCTCTATGTAAAAGACAGAGATCAGCTGATACTCTGAGGTGTGCAGGTTTGCATCCCTTTCCAATCTCCTGAAGTCTATTATTCAAATTTTGGGATAAAAGACACTTAGCTATTGTTCAGAGAAAGCAGTCTTTCAAAAAGGAGACTTGCTGTATGATGGCCGCACAAGATAGTACTAAAATCGAAGCTGATTCTAAAGAATTGGACATTATATCATCCTCATATTACTGAGTAATGCCACAAAGCATGGGATGCTGGACACAGCGAGGTCATCAAATCGGACAAGCCAAAAACTTCACGCTTCATGCACCTTGACCTCCATTGTGAAATATGCACTTACAAAACAGAACAACAGCAACATTCTCAACTAAATGGTATTTCTATTTTTATACCACTTTTATGATCTTATTACTGGATAACTGGAAAAGTATTTTCTAATTATGTAAATCCTATAGCACAGTTTGGATATGCTTTGCTTGTTTGTTCATCTTTGGCAGGATATATAATCTATAATGTAGATTAAAGTCTTTAAGAGTTTAAAAGAAGCTAATAAGCTCCCTGTATGGTTTTTTATTCTAGTCTTGAAGGCTGCATAAAATAAAATTTAGAGGAAGAAGAGAGAGATTTTTACAAGCAAAGAGAAGATTGTTTTACAATCAAATTATTGCAAATCTTGAAATTTGGAAGCTGCCTTCCCTGCTGTATTATTTACATTGGTAGTAGATGCTATTTTGGCCCATGCTAAGTTATCAGTATAAGAGAAGTTTCTGTGAAAGAGAAAAAAACCGGCATAATTTAAAATTTTCAGTGAAACCCCACCTCTTGCTTCACTGATGACTAGAAAAATCAATGCCTTTTTGGTTTTGCTGATCCATTGCTGAGTCACAGTCCTAAAATAAAAATCATTTCCTTCCTGTTTGTTCTAGAAACTTCAAAATTGCCTCTTAGCCACAAATCAGAAATGATAGAGTCACCTCGACCATTCAAGAGATCTTGAGAGTGATTGCAATAATCAGGCAAAGTTTTTAATGAAGTACAGCTGTAATGAACACTCACACATTTGCACTGCAGAATTTTCCATTGGGACACAATATTCTCCCTTACTGTAAGTTTTGCAGTAGCCAAGCGACATCAGTGTTGGTCATGTTGTCCTCCTTGCCTGTAGTTCTCCACTTTACTAACCCTCAGAGATCACGCTGCCTAAAGATGTACGGAGCCGCAGACAAGATGCGAGTCCAAAGCTCAGGAGATGAGTGCCTCTACCATTGACTCCACGAAGTGGCCTTCAGCAACTTATTTACTTACCAGGTTTGTGCTCTTGCTCTTCCCTTAATTTCTGGGGACTAACTGGATCATTGTTTGCACATATGTGTGTACACCGCCTCAGGCTAGCACGCCTTTATATCCTGTTATATATTAGAAAGATTCGTTATGCTGTGGTTCTAGGATTATCTAGATCTCTATCCTCTTTTCTAGTATCTCTGAGTGTGCTCACCTCAGGTGTTGGCCTTTTAAACTCTAACTTGAGGTTAATAACCTCTGCAGCAGCTCATTTCACTCTCCTGATCCAACTGGTTTATCTCATTTTACTTTTTCCCCTTCAGAAGTTTGAAACCAATGGAATTTATAGTTGCCAGACTCCTTTGTGTCTTTGTATATATATATGTATCTATACGTAAATATTTACAATGTGTAATGATAATAAAATACTTAATTAAAATAATAGTTTATAGGTATACATGCTTACATTTTTATCTGGATGAATAAGCTTTAAAAGGAAAAAAAAAGTTTTTTCAGCGAGTTGACACCAGCATCTCTCTCATTGAGTTTCCTGCCTTTCTGTAAGATCACCATGTGTCACCCACAGTGCTGTGTGTGGGTGCTCATAAACAGTCTGTGTAAAAGGAGCACCCAAAACCTCAGCGGGTGTTTGCCTGACAGTGATCATGCGAAGGAGGAAGACAACCGCCAGCTGGATTAAAGAGTAACCAGGGAATTACAAAGCCTTTTGAAACAAAGGAGTCATCTTGAAAAGAAGTTTAAAAGAAGCATGAAAATCAGTAACAATGGGGAGACACTTTGTCACGGGGACAGGGCAGGAGACAAACTGGATTTGACGCTGCGAGAAGTTGTCCCATCGACATCGCAACCTCCATCTGGGACCCAACAGAGTATCCTCCTTGCTGAACACCACGAAGAGCCCAAACCCAACTAATGGGCTCATTAATGCAGGGGCAACAAGTCCCCACACCTGGGGTCTGTGGGTGTCAGTGTGCGTGTGGCCTTCTCATAGCAGATCGTCAGGGAAGCACGGTTGGTTGACCAAGAACCTGGAGCACCCGCGGCTTAACAATTAGCAAAGAGGGGGACGTGTTCTCCAGGAAGAGGGAGGTGGTTGTTCTCTGTGGGGGTATGTGTGTGACTGTGTCTATGTGTATATATGCTTAGGACTTTATAGTTGTAGAAAGGTGCGCAGAAATTTCTAGGTGGATATTAACATTTCCTAAGTCTCCAATATTGTGGCTTATCCATACACTGCTGATAGAGATCCTGAACGTATAATTTACTGCTTGCCAGTTAATTAAAAACCATTAACAGATCAATACACCAATCCTGATCCGATTTATTGAGCAGTTATTCCCTGCGACAGTAGTGACCTAGATCAGAGTATCTTCTTCAGGCACCTACCAAGGCTACCCCTTGTGTTTGTCTGGTGGTACTTCCTTCACCAGAAAACAATCTTTTAAAATCTCACATCACTTCTCTCTCCTTTGCTGAATCAACTATTTCTGAACATCTTTGTTTTGAAGGCTCCCTAGAGACCAAACAAACCTAACCAGCAGCCCCCTGAGAACACTAGATTGCTCTGGAGGGGTAGGTGAGAGCCGTCTCAACCCATTCTTTTGCCATTTGTATCTGGACAACACCTTGTTGGATAACCCAACGTATTTATACTGTAACCACGATAACCAAAATAACCAGGGCAACATATGGTACTCATAAATTATTACAGGAAAGTCCTATATCTGTCACATGCTGTCAGTGAGGAAGTTCCAGGGAAAGGCAACTGTCCCCTGAGCTACTGGATGCTCACAGAGAAGGTGTTTTGACTTATTTATTGAGCACACAGGTTAAAATGTTTTCTTTCAGAACGCAAAAGAAAAAGAACTGTCGTCATACCTCCCTGACCTTTTTAGCATGTGTCACTACCCACTTCCCTTCCTTCCTTCTCCTTATCCATCAATATCCTCTCAGGCTGACAGCCTTTAAACCATATATACGGTGGAGATATTCGGTCCAAAGCCTAGTCCCAAGTAAAATCCTTGAGACACTTGTTGTGTGGATTTAGGGAATTCTCTATTGGCTGCTTTGATCTTGCGATGTGTTTGTAGCGCTCTGAATTGCTAACATAAACCCAGGACTGGCTCTCAGTTTTGCAGTGATGCCCTCAAGCTCTCTAACAATCTAATGCTGCATAGTGGTTTTTGACACCTGTAATATTACATGGCTTTAGTAACATATGATGCTGTTGTTACAACTCTGGCTCCTGGAAATGCCCCATTTTTGGAGGCATTTAGGCTTTCACCCAGAAAAGGACAACTTTTCTAGAGCTTCTGATTAAAGGGAAAAGCTTGAAAATGTGACAGGAAAGCATCCTACCAACTCTTAACTAGCATGCAAATGTGATAATCTAAAAGTCTAATGTTTCAAAAGTCTCTTGTTTTGATTCTGAGGGTAAATGTATGATTTTGATTGCTTGTGATCAGGACTGCAAACTAAGCACAGTGAAAACAACAATACATAGAGAACTCCCAATGGGCAAAGTAAACAAATTTAATTATAGAAAACAGTTTTGGCTGTTTTTTCTACCTAGCTTTTAATAACCACATGTGAAAAAAGCAGTAGGTAACATCTTTGTATCTACACTGAATTTTTCAGGCTCATTTGTTCATTTTACAATGAACTTCTGACAAAAAAAAAAAAAGTGATAAATGCTAGCTCTCGCTCTGGCAGTGGCTGAATGAGGAAAGAAATCCTCTGATGTCCCGAGGAACAAACTCACTGCCAAGTGCTCCTGGTGCACTGGCTGATAGACACGAAGACACACTGTTGTAAATCTTCACAAATAACAAATCAAAATATTGTGCTTCCGAGGAAGAGCAGAATACAAAAGGGAAAATACTATCAGTGCCACGCCTGGTGAACATGACTCGTTTTGTGCAAAGGACAGCACAAGAACAGGCTCTGCAGAACCCCTTGGCGTCGTCTCCACTGCCCGTAGCTGCTATTTCCCAGGGACCAGATTGAGGGATTTCATCACAAGCCTCCACCATTGGTTGCAAGGACTGACAGCAGCCAAGACAGAGCCCCGAGAAGGGCAATAGCCTGGTCAGCCACCAGCTCCCTTCTTGCCCTTCCCATACCGAGGTGCGACGGGGTCACCCTGCGCTACCCCCACGAAGTGCAACCTTCAGACCTGGACACGAGCACCAAGAGAAGAGGAAGCTCCCTGCCATGTTGCTGCCTTGTATACTGCACACCACGCAAGGACCAAGGACGATGTGGCTCTGTCTGCTAGTTTGCAGCTTTGCTAATATTCCTCTATCGTATCAGCATCTTCTTAAGCCTGTGCCTATTAGGTTTTTGGCTTAATCATCTCTTCAGCATTGTTTAATCTTCTTGAAGACTTGATCTCCAGAAATAAACAGCTTGCAATGGAAAAATGTCTATCATGGCTTTATATTCATGTATTCATACCCTTCTTGCCACATTTTATTAATGTGTTTATTTTAATAGATAAGATCCAGCTTATGAAACCAAATTATAACACACACTACCATGTTCAGAATTCAAATATTGACGTGTCCTGATCTTATCATGCAGAGAATTCATTGAATATCCTTAGTTAAATGCTTTCTCTCATTTAAAGAAGCAACTGGATTTGAGAAATACTGAAAACTCAAAATAAGTTGAAGCAGTCAGTGAACGTTAATAAATGTTAGTTTACAGTCAATCTGGCATTTATTCTCTGGCTTCTCTTCCACCTACCATCTTTTGTCTCAAAGTGGTAAAATTATTACCGTCAAATAACTTTTTTTACATTTTATTTCCACTGGTAGATTAGTATTTGGCAGTATCTTGTACTGCGTTTTATACCAGTGTTGCAATGTAATATTAAAATGTAGCTGTAGTATGAAACGGAGTCTTGCTTCGGAGACTTTCCCATCTCTTAGTAATTTTCATCCTAGACTTTCACAGTTTAAAACCAAAGAAAAAAGTACTGTTTCCCCCCAACTGTCAGTTTTGAAGACTAAACCAGGAAATAGAAATTCACAGTGAATTCCTCAAGCTTAAAGCTAAAGAATTGCTTTAACTCAGCAATAAAAGGTCTACGACTGGGTCTGTTAACTATCAAATAGTTAGTGATGAAGAAAACAATGAAGAATCTGGCAGACTTTTGTTAGCTGTGCACCAGTAACAGCAAATCCAAGCTGCCACTGGGATCACACCTATGTAACAACCATTTTGATCTCAGTACTACAGTGTGTGAATACATTGATCCTCGTGATGCTGTGGGAGCTGGGGAGCTACTGATGTTTCTGTTTTACAGGTGGGGAAGACAAGTACCAAGAAGCCATGTAACTTGGCCAAGGCCAAACCACAAGCAGGTAGCACCTGCTAAAGTCAGCACTCTTGTCCTAAACCCATACACTACACATGTATACGTGACAGCCGGTCATCTTCTGTATCCTATAATGTATCTATGTACCAAGTACTGGACAAAATAATCAGGTACAACAGGAATATGAGCAAGGTGATGGCGATTACTGTTACAAACTAAGGTCACGGCTACCTCTCTCTTGATGTGTGTTTTTTATGACAACATGACGGTATTGAGAAGGAACCATAGTACGTATTTCTTTTGTGAACAGCGTGGTTAACATCAGACAAACACAACTGTCAAGAGATCTTGAGCTATTCTTACTATATTTCTGATGAAAACCAAAGTTTAATACCTGAAATTTTGCTTATTCACTCTCCTATGTAGAATCATAGAATATCTCAAGTTGGAAGGGACCTATAAGGATCATCAAGTCCAACTCCCTGCCTGTCGCAGGACTACCTAAAACTGAATCATATGACTAAGACCATCATCCAGATGTTCCTTGAACTCTAACAGGCTTGGTGCCATGACCACTTCCCCGGAGACCCTGTTCCAGTGACCGACCACCCTCTCAGTGAAGAACCTTTTCCTAATGTCTCATCTGAATTTCCCCTGATGCAGCTTCATTCCATTTCCTCGTGACCTATTGCTGGTCACCAGAGAGAGGAGATCAGCACCTGCCCCTCCGCTGCCCTCCTTGAGGAAGGTGTAGACTGCGATGAGGTCCCCCCTCAGCCTTCTCTTCTCCAAGCTGAACAAACCAAGTCAAACCAAGTCATCTCAGCGGCTCCTCACAAGTCTTGCCCTCGAGACCTTTCACCATCTTGATTGCCCTCCTCTGGACACACTCAAATAGTCTGATGTCCTTATATTGAGGCACCCAAAACTGTACACAGCACTCAAGGTGCTACTCTACTATATCCATCTCTCTCTGTAACACCTCTCTACCTTTGAGGGAGTCCAAAGCTCCCCCTAATTTAGTGTCATTGGCAAACTTACTGTACATTCAATTCCTGCATCCAGATCATTTATAGAAACATTAAAGACCACTGGCCCTAAAATTGAGCCCTGGGAGACCCCACTAGTAACTGGCCTCCAGCCTGATGTAACCCCATTTACTATAACTCTTTGAGCCTGACCCGTCAGCCAATTGCTCACCCATATAGATCCCTGCTTTTTCTTAGTCCTATGTGTTGCTTCTTACTGTTTGCCACTAAGCAGATATTTCATGTGCATTCCCTTGCTTTTCACGAATCTCCGAAAATAAAATCACGCTTGAGAAACTTGGATGAACAGGATGGCTATCAGTGCAAATAGACTTTTTGTCAACTTCATGTTCTTCCTAATGTATATGGGTCCACAGACGCTCCCATCCACTGGGAGAACTACTCTTCCTGCTCTGTTACTCCACTGATCTTTCGCCTTTCCAGGTCTGTTTAGCACTTAATCCTCCAAGACCTGCCCATGGGAATTAATAACATTTAACCTGCCCCAAAGTTATCCTGATGCTCCTTATGTCCCTGGGATATGTCACACAAAAGATGCAAAGCTACATAAACCCTCAGCAATCCTTTACTGGCAGAAGGATAGAGTAGATAACTTAATACGGCACTAAGACAGAGTGAGAGGTCATTGCAATACAAATGACATGTTCTGAGAAGTGAATTCAGCCATCTGAGGAACACGTTGATAGTCAACGTATGTACTGCTGTTGAAAAGGCAAAGTGCTGTTATGAATTCACAGCAGATTTCTCAAAGTTGTTTACTTTATTCCAGTGTTTTGGCAACATGTTCCTCCTTTCTTAATAAAAGCTCAGGAAAGTATAAACTGGTTAGACTAGCAAGGAAATTAACTGGGTTTTGCTGGTTTTTCTACACTTATTTATTAATCTGATTTTTTTCCCTTCTCCCCCCCCCTCCCAAATCAGCGATCTTCCCAGGGCTTTTCTTGTCCTCCACAGATCAGATTGCTGTTTCAGCAATTCTACTTGATCCATATACTGCTTTCTACAATAACATTTATCTTTAAAATGTGATTTAGACTTCTGATTGAATTTTCATTATAAAAATACAAATTTTTTTAAAAAAAGTCTCTTTGAAAGGAAAACAAGTCTTTAGGGACTAATAAAAAGAATGGCTTCTGTAAGTCACTGGATGATTGATTAAAATGAGGGAGGAGGGGAAATGGAGTATTAGTCAATTATAGACTGACTGTGAACTTCCAGCATGAAGTCTTGTGAGAAGGTAATCATACTCCTACAAAACACTGGGCAAGGAAGTTCTAGAGAAGAGAGCAATACTAATGCCACTGGCAAGACCTCATAAAAAAGACCAAATACAATGGTTTTAATCTGTTTTCAAACAACTGAGTTTCAAACTGGAAAGTTGAAGAGAAAGTACAAGTTGAAAAAAAGACACAGAATATAACCTAACTATGAATCATTCAGTCTGTAAATTAGATTTCTAACTGTAAAACCAGAATGAACCTTTCACCTGGAGGACTGGGAGCAAGAAATCAAACACAACAGGATGGAGTTATCTAAATAATGGTATGGATATTTTGTTTATGTCCATGCTGATAAATTAAAGCAAGGCAGGCACTGATCCTGAAAGCCAAGTGGCACAAACTGGCTACTGTTCATGCTTAGGCTTAATCCCTTCGTGGTGAACTTCATGTTAGAAAAAATAGTTGGAATGGTCCAAACGAGGTGGGGACAAAGCTAACAGTTGCCCTTTAGAGATGTAGACGTATTTTACTAGAGTCCATCATTTAGTGTTCCTGCTTGGCCTCTGTCCTTGCTTAAAATATACCTCTCTAATCACAATTTCCCCTGCCCCAAAAGAGAAATGCTACTTCTTTTTTCCTCTTCTTGAATTTGCAGCACTGAAGCTGTTTCATATGTTTTACAGCAGCATCAGATCCTTTGTAAAGATGCTGAGCATAGTGACTGGGTTTCTGATGATGACAGATCTGTTCTGGTTGATACTTCAAACTGTGCGTGGTTTGAAGATGGGAAGATGTGGGCAGTGCGTGATGAGGACAGTAAAAGCTGACCAGACATAAAGGATGGAGTGAAATTGCACACGGAACCGTCAGCTCTGCTCTTGAGTCTGACCTCCTCCTGCTCACACAAAGACAGACTTACTTTTCAAAGCTGAATTCCTTGGAAAATTCCTGCTTGTCTTGAAGGGAAGAATGCTGTAGGGAAGCAGCGGGAACAGATGAAAGGAATGCACCAGCTCGAATCGCTGTGCTGTATTGCAGCTTAAAGGGGCTCTTAAATATGTCATCCTCTCCTATTACTTTTCAAAATATCACTCAAAATAATGAGTGTAGAAGAACCTTGTGTGAGAATTAGGGCCTCCTGGTGCCTGGTGCTGCACAAACACGTTTAGAGACAAAGCCTGCGTCTGCATGGGCATATGGCTAAAGCAAACTGGAAAGGTTTCTCGTTGCAGTGCAGTAAGTTATACTCAACACATAATACAAATTATGTTTGTCGTTTGAAAGGGAAAAAGAGAGCAACAGTTTCAGTTCTGTCTTTGTCACTCAAAATTATTGACAGCTTTAATGCTTTGTATTATCTTTAAGCAGTCATGCTGAAATTAAATGCCAAAATAAGCGATGTATTTGCCAGCTGATGTGGAGTTCTGAAACGTGTTAGTTGCTTTGTGGGAGGAGAGTGGATTTTGTCCTCAGGGAAAGGAGATTTTCTGTGCTGCAGAAGTGGCTCTGTAGCACATCCTTCTCTGCCTAAACAATGTGACTCATCTGCTCTCAGTCTGGAGCTCTGCAAATTATGGTATTGTAAAAACATGCAAAGTTCACACTAAGTTCACAGAGCTACAAAAATAAGCTGTTTCCCGAGCAATGGATGATCCAGCAAGCAGAGCTCTGTGCTGGAATTCAGCAGTCCTGAATGCTGCTCTTGAATATGCTACTCATCTTGTGTGTCTTAGGAGAACTGCCTTCTCTCTTAAATCTCTTTTCCTTCCCTGTCCTTGTCTTCTTAAACACACCGTGTGCAATGTCTCAAAGATGAAGTCTGTGCTAGCCATCAATACTGATAATAATTTTTCCAAACTTATCATCACTTTAAAAGCTATCTTGTCTTTGGCCATGACAGATCCTAACTTGGCCTGGCCAGATCCATTCTAGATGCTGTCATAAGATCATTTTTCCAGCTCATCAATTTGATCGTATCAGCCTTCTCTCCATGCTCCCTGCATGGGCTTTCGCTTCCCTGCTACATCTAATAGAGGTTTCTCTTCGCTGTCAACGCTCTCTGCATGCCGTCCTTGGTCATTATCCCCAATTCAGTGACAAGAGGGAGATTCTCCTTCTGAGTGAGGGGTCATTCAGATAACCCTTTTGTGCTTTTTCTCACGCTGCATCTAATGCTGGGGAGAAAGTTTCCTTGAGACCTGCCAACTAACTCACTTTTCTCTGCTTTTCTCTAAAACAACTTGCTTTTCCCACTAGGTATTAAAAAAAAGAAAAAAAATCCCAAGTTTGCCTGCTTGTATGCTGCTTTTACTGCTTAGCCAACATCAGCTTCTTGTTTCTTTTTGTTCCCCATCTACCCACTTGTCTCCCTTTGTTTTCCCAGGCTTTCCACCTCGATTGTAAGGTCTTTGGAACTGAGACAGCCTTCTGATCCGTGCTTGTACTGTGCTCTTCTGATTCATGTGTCAGGGTCCCTGGGTGCTATGGCAATACGAGCAGTAAAGCACTGAATGACAGCTTGGTTTAAGCATCACAGGAGAAGAACAAGGGGAGAATGAGAGCTGAGAAATGCAGGAATAGTCTCCAGGTGTGTTTTCCTTTTTTAAGCCTATTCAGTGTGGAACTGAATTAGCTGAAGAACAAAGCAACAGCACATCACGAGAGTTTAGAATAAGAGCTTGAACCTTTCTCTGGACCCTGACACTTCCTCATGGCCAGTTTCTGAAGAAGTCCAACCTTTTCCAGTGCTTCCAGATGTGCTTGCACAGCTGGCACAATGCAGTGGGGGATTAGGCCCATACTGTGACAGATTACCAACCACTTTACTATGCTGAAGGTTTTTAAGCACATTACACTTGATTTCAGGATGTCTAGTCCAAAGCTTGATATTTACAAAGTACCAAGAACTGCTGCCAAATAAACAGAAAACATGTGTAAATCATACTTAGTGGAAAAAAAGAAGAATGATTATGTGGTGAAGGCACTGGACCGGGTTCAGGAATTAATCCAAATAATCCTCAGGCACTGGGTTCTTTTTCTCCTTGGCCACAGACCTTCTGTGACTGCGAGCAAATTACTCATTATCTGGCTGTGACAAAGTCAGAAATGTTCTTACAGACCTTCATGGAGCCCAACTAGTTCTAATCATCACTGTCTGCTCTACATGCTGTGATTTACGCCATTTTTATAGGGACAGTCACTTTTGTATATCTGCCCAACTCAACAGATGACCATACACAGAAGTGTATATCGCTGAAATAACAATGCTGTTCTAGCACATAGTAGAAAATATTCAGTGGGAAACGTAGAAATGGATTCTGAATGAAGATTTTAGCCTGCTTCTGAGCGACTTCTGCCTGGTAGTACTCCTTATTCATGCACTGCTCTTGCTGACAGCGTATCTATACCCTTTGTTAAGGTTTTCTGTCCCACAAAAGCTTTTAGGACTAAACCCTGATATTTCAACAGACCTAAAAGTTTCTAAAAATGTGATAGAAAGAGTCATAGGGCACAAAGTACTTGGATTACCACTAATGCAACAGTGTCACTGCAAGTTTTGCAAATTACTAAGTGTTGAAATGTGCGAGCACACGACTGATTCCCTCTAACTGCTTTGATAAGCTTCATGCAGCCCAAAAGAATTGTGCTACAAACCTTCTGTTAGGTGCTTCCCGGTGACATCAATACTCTTTTGAATCAAAATTAAATTATGCACTTATTGGAAGTTAATATCCCTGAAATTAATTTCAAAAGTCAATTTAGTATACATGGTATTTCAAACAGCCATAGTAGTGTCATTGCTAAAAAAAACCCACCCACAAATCTATGGCTGCAATGTTTTTTCAGCTTCTGGTTAATAAAATCTTGATTAGGAGGACTCAGCCAGTATGTCCACAATGGTAAATTCAAAAGAGGTATAATCAGTTTATTAAAGCTTGTATTCCTTTGCAATTGTCTGATAAATTGGCAACATGGAAACCTGTAACATACTTCTGCTCTTTTTCCAAAATGAAACTAAGAGCTGCCATAGGCGGAGACTGTCTATTATCTGTAGTGTATCATTTAAGCACAACCAGTTTCATTTTTTACAATAATTAAATTTCTTAAATCTATCATTTTCTCCAGGGTTACTGTACAGCCTTTCTAACGCAGAGCTCTCTGCCTTTGATCAGTAAGAGAAGGGGAGTGATAGAGATACTGCCAGGGAACAGTAACTGTCTACATGTCACTTTGTAGATTTATTCTCTCCAAATATTGTTTGAAACTATTTTCAAAGTGGAGTCAGAAAGACGACAAAGTCCTAGACCTTGTTGCTGTTATAAAACCAACAGCACAAACAACAAGAAGGTGTCTTTCACTAGCATTAGTAAACGAGAAATCAACACCTACGTACCAGTTGCACCTTTGAAAATCTCTCCAAACGTCTCTACTTGATTGACTCGACTGTGCAACAAGTTCTGGGGCAGGGTGGAAGAGGCAAGTTTCACAATACATTTCTTTGCCAAAGCTGGAAGAGGCTGCAATAGTCAAACTCTAGCTGTAGAAACTAGTAACAGGCAGAGTCCTCAGAAAGGGTAAGGACTGATGCCTCAGCTGGACACAGTATTTAGTTAAGTAATTGAAATCCTCTGCAGGAGGCTCCAATTCCCATCCTCCAATGTCTGATGTTTTCCCATGACACAGAGGACACTGGTGTGCGCATTCGTGCCTAGGAATTCAGCCTTGGACAAGCATTAAGGAGTTAGGAGGGCTTATTGTGGTCCTCACTACTGGCATTTTACAACATACTAGAGGAGGAACAAGAGAATAGGACCTTGCTCTAACATACAGTGCTTCTCTCATGCCTCATAACAGACCTGTTGCAACCAAGTGTCTGCTAACAAGGCAACTTCCATGGCTGGAGGTAGAGCTAATTCTACCAGCTTTCTGTCCCCCAGGCACTCTGCAAGGACAAGTCTCCAGCAGACACCTCTGGGCATCGCAGATACGCTCAGCAGCACACAGAACCTGCTCATAGGCCCTACAGTCCCATATCATGTGGAAGTGGAAGATTTTCTATGCTCTCCACATTAAAATGTATGTGTGCTTACGTTCTTCCAAGGATGCACTGTTGCTCTGCGCCACATGCCACTTATATAATTTGCTTTGTATTTGCTGGAATGAATGGAAATGGTTCATGGAGTGTGTGTCTATAATTGTCTCATTTCCTTTTTCTTTGTATGACCTTACAAACCTGCCTTCTCAAGACAAGGATAATCAATTTTTGTTGAAGACTAGTTGGGTTATATGAAGAGAGTTTCAATACTTCTCACCAGCATTTTTTCACTACTTAAATAAAACAGCTTTTTAAAAACATATGCGCCAGTGATCTTTACGGCAGAGGAGGTAAGCTTGAAAACCATGAAAAAAATTAATCGATTTATACTTGAACATAGAGTTAAAGTTATGCTTAACCTAGTAACAGTTTAAAAAGGACTGGCTAGTTCAACCTGTGATTAAAATGGAAAATCTCACTTTTTGCCCCCTCACTTAGACACGATTTGTTATTATCAGGCACATGAGCAAAGAGTGTTCCTCAACCGCTCAGCCTATCCATTGGTGAACCGTGCATTTACAAACATAATTACACTTCCCTGTACTGCTATTCCTCCTCTTAAATCAAGCTTCAAAGCTTCTCCTTCAAGAGACTGCTAATTCCCCTCTCTTCTCAAGTCCTCTCAACTGCTCCCTCATGCTATGAGCTCTTACAGTTTCTTCCTCTACACACACCCCACTTTGCTTCCTTCTACCTCTCTGCACCATGGCACCTTTCATTCATGTTTAGCTTAGCTCTTTTGCTATGCAACTTTCCCACAGTCCTTCCTAAACCTGCTTCTCAAAAAGTGCTTCTTGTAAATACAGCCTCAGGAAAAAAGTACTGTCCTGTCCTAGTCGCTCTCCAAATTGCAGAAGACGCGATTCTCTATTCACTCTCATCCTGTCCAAGCACTCCGGTTTTGGATCTTGTAAATCTTTTAACTGGGTTCTGTCATAAAATCTTTCAGCCCGAGACCTGGGTGAAATGGCAAACGGCATGAGCAGAGCCCAGATTTCAGCCTTTATGTGATAGCCTGCTAGAAAGAGATTGCTCCTATGTCTACATAATCTACTGAAGAGCAAACACTGTCTGTGTTCTGCTCAGCACTGTGACTGTGCACAGTCCTCTATAAATCATCAGCACTCATACATACAGCTATCCAAACAGCTTTGGGGGAAGAGCACTGCTTTCTCCTTCAGATAAAATACCATGAAAACTTAGCGAGCAAATTAAATATTAAGTGGACAAGCCAAAACAGTAATCTTTAAACTCTTATTAAGAAAGTGTGGGCACAAAAGGATAATGGAGGGAAACACCACAGAGCTCTAATATTGGGAATTTTTTCACACTACTAAACCTAGGGGGAATTTCTTTCTAAAGAAAAGAAGAATTCTGTTTCCATAGTAACTCAGTGCTAAGGCCCCCTTACAGTCCAAATTTAGAAGAATTATATGTGCGGGTTTATTCAGCATACTACTGTGCACTTGAGGCTACGATGAAACCACTAACCTCATCGCATTTGGGATGTCAGGTTGAATTTGAACTGAGACTGACAATATTTCGAGCAAGTCCAAGTATAACCCTAAAAAGTAACAGTATGCCTTAAATACAAAAGAGAAATTATAGGTGATAACAGGGCATAAACTACAAGCTTGAAAATGACTTGAAATATCAAAAAATGCTACCAAATGGCGTAGCATTTAAAACTGAATCATTTTTATCCCAGTCCTGACATTCATTTACTCATTCCTATGAAACAAGGTATGTCAGTGGTGGTTCTTCCCCCTGTACTGTAGAGATTGGCAGTACGGAGAAGCTGTTCTGCCTTTATTCAGGAGAGAGGTCACGTACCCTGTGCGCAGTGAGGTATTTTACTGCAGCTTTTTGAGCTGTTATAAGTGATACATGAGGACAATACATTTGAGTCTGTAAAGAAGTCTCAGCACTTTAGCTGGCAGTGTTTTGCTTGTGTTTTTGAAACAGTTAAAAAACCCATCAGCCCAGCAAATAAAAGCACCACCTGCTTAACCAATGCATTTAATGTCCTTAAAAAGAAGTGGAGGATGGTATGGTAGCTCTGAAATGTGTCAGTTCTGTAATCAGAGGCAAAGTGAAGTTCAGGTGGCAAGAAAGGGAAGGTAAGAACAGAGGTACCTTAAGGAGGATGAGGCTCATTAGAAAGGGGGAAAGTGCTGGTGCAGTTTTAATGTCAAGTCCTCAAAGCACTGCTTGAGCTTGGTAATGACTATATGAGCTATCAGCTCAACACCTTTGGCTAGAACAGATAAGTGGAGTCTTTCCCTGCTCTCAGCAGTACTCAACAGTGTTTTAACCACATTACATACAGACTATGGCCAGCTCTGTGGTGTTAACAGCAATGAAGTATTGAAAAAAAAGTGTTGCTAATTTTCCCACTGTGTCAGATATTTGAGAAACCATCAGCAAACTGAGACACCTAAGCGTGGTGTGTGTCAAATACCTCTTTACACTAGAGGGAAGAAGTACTTTAAAACAGACACCTTCCTTGGGTTGTTGATTTTTTACATCATCTGTCCAATTTCAGGATCAAATCTGTAAACGTTTAACTTGCTTTGATCACAGTATCATTTTGCTACACACTTTGTCCTATGCTCTCATGCTTTGTCTCTGCTCCAAAGCTCATGAGGGAGAAAATGACCATCGTAACCTTGAACATCAAATGAGCAAAAGCCTGCCTTTTGAGCTAAAGCGAAAAATTACATTAGTCATTAGTAAGTAGCTGACTTCTGGATCTATATGGGTAGGAGGCAATTACATACAATAAGCCAATGTATTAATACAGACTGCAGCTAATTCAGAGTTACAGAAAGAGCAAAATGTCTTGTGTGTGTGGGTGTAAGTATGCCAATAAAGTGAAACCACCTACTTACACTAGCAAGCTTTATCTTTGCTTCAGTATCAACATTTCAATTGCCTTTTGCAGGAAATAAAAGGAAAGTAAACACATTTCATCTGATCATCTTCCAACTGATGCCTAAAAAACCTGAAAAGATATCTAAACAACAAATTAAAGCTCCTTTTAACACTTTCACCTTCGTCAGAAAGACAAATTGAGGTACTTAAGCATCAGTCTCTTGGGAAACTGCTGAAGCTGCAGAGAAAACTAATTGGCTGGCTATAATTTGCATATAACTATTAAATATTAATAAGGTTAATGTTTTGTGAGGTTTAACCAGGACTGACTGTATAGCAACTATCTAAATGCTTTGTCCAGGAGCATGGTGCAATGTAAATTGCTGCGTCCAGCTAAGCACTGGTGCAACCTCTTGTAATTCTAGTCTGTCAGGTCCAGAAAAGGCCATAGGGAGAAAGAGTTAAAAAAGGATCCAAACGCCCTCTTTCTCAGCCTCCCACCCCCACGGCAGCTCTGGCTCAGTTCATTGAACCGCTCAGGGCAATGTGAGCAGTGCTGGCACTGTAGCCCGGTGGTGGTGGTGGTGGTAATTTCTCCATTCCCAAACCACCCCAGGGTGGTCTTTCTGCCTAATTCCCATGACAGCTTGGAAGACAGCAAGAGGGGATGCAGTGCAGACCCCATGTGCCAGCTGCCTGAGCACCTGGGTTACATACAAGATGTATCTTGACCACTCAATTAGTCCAAAAGTAGCATTTCCACAGCAAAGCCACTCTGGTTTGCTGGTCCATATATTTTCAAGATCATTTTTGTGCTAGGAGGGAAGACATTTCTACAGAAGTACATCAGTCACAGGAGGACTTAGTGCATCAGCAGCATCAGCAGGACCGGACTGCTTCTGTACTCTAGCCTGAATTCTTACAACAAATGTGTGCTTTCCAGTTAACTCGGGCTTAAAAATATCTAAAAAAGGATTTACATCTAAAGTTCAGACTAATTGTGCCACAAAAAGCATCCCTTAAATGAAATCAATAAAAGGATTGAGTCTGATAACATAGGCTAATCTGTTCTTTGTTTCTCTCCTTCTCACCCAGGGTAACCAGGCAGCAGATGCAGGGATATTCCAGAAACCCCACAGTGCTCCAGATACTGCTTCCTCGCAGTCATTTCCATGAAAGCGATGACTTCCAAGCCTCACACGTCGAGGCAGATGCCACCACGTTATCAGGCTGCCACCTTGCACCTCTCCAAGACCACCAGGATCCGTGTGGGAACAGGGGCTCTACATCGGCAGCAGCGGCAGGCAGCTGAGCATGAGGTAGCCTGTCATCGCTGAGCAGCTTGTGCAAAACAAAACAAGTATTAGTGAACAATAAGAACTATGTTTCCAAAGGTGTTCAATGAAAGTTTTTAACAGTGCACGCCTTTCATTTTCCGTGTAGTTATGCCACCTGAATTGATGATACGGTAGGAAGTGACCCAATAAATTGGACAGCCATCTGCACAGTCAATTTAAGGAAAACCTTGTATTATTGCCAAGGTGAAAACAGCAATGCAGTTTTCTTCATCCTTCCTTCAACTGGGGAAAACTAGGAGATTTGCAGTGTTAAAGCCATTGGAATTTTGGTTGAGTGGTGAAAATCTCTTCCTGCCAGTGCCCTTGTGCCTAAAAATTGGCATAAGTAAATATGAAGTTTTAAAAGGCTGGGTTTTTTAATGTAAAACAAAACAGAAACATAAAAATGAGTCAGCCATTTGAAGAGCAAGGTCAGAAGATACTTGTTAAAATACATTTTCCTTTCCATCCACTCTTGCCCCACAGCATATAAGCAAGTGTCATTGCTCTCTGCAGCTCCCTGAGGAGGGGACGTGGAGAGGGAGGTGCTGAGCTCTTCTCCCTGGGGTCCAGTGACAGGACACATGGGAACGGCTCAAAGCTGCACCAGGGGAGGTTTAGACTGGACACCAGGAAGCATTTCATTACCGAGAGGGTGGTCAAACCCTGGAAGAGGCTTCCTAGAGAGGTGGTCCATGCCCCAAGCCTGTCAGTGTTTAAGAGGCATTTGGACAATGCCCTTAACAAATGCTTTACCTTTTGGACAGCCCTGAAGTGGTCAGGCAGTTGGATTAGATGATCCTTGTAGGTCCCTTCCAACTGAAATAGTCTAGTTCTGTTCTATTTTCTCCTATTCTATTCTATTTTTATTGGCCATTTATCTTGGACATCCACCTTGGCCCTCTGGATATCCCACAATAACACCCTGCTTCTCCGAAGCAGATCTGAGCACTTACAAAAGAGATAAGATTCACAGAACCCTCTTGGGAAACAAATTACTGAGAATTTTTCTACCCTTCTCATCTGCACTAAGTATTTGCTTCCTTTCTCTCTTTCTCCATGGCCACAGCACAGCTGCACACACGCACATACCCATCACGCTGTCAGAAACCAGAAGTTGGTATGAGCACATGCACAGTTAAGCACCTAGCTGCAAAGTGTATTTTGAAACCAAATTGCTACCTGCATATAAAAATTCCTGATAGATATGTACCCATTTGGTATACCATGGGCTACTGCATGTGAGCAGCTGCATCCAATGAGAGCAGTGTATTTCTGTTTGGGAGTCTCTTGACAGAAGCAAATATGCATGCACTGAGCATCAAGCGTGCACGGTGATTCTGATGCTTTTAGGAAGGATCAGACCTACCGCTCCTGTGTAGACCATCTGTGTATCTGTGAGCCCATGCTGACAGAAGATAGACAAATGTGTGTTTCAAATAATCTGTCTTTCTAGGATTTTCATGAGTGGCTGCACATATTTAATTATCCAGATTTTTCTTTTAGATAATAATTAATAAGTGTATATTCATCTGTAACATAGAATCAGCTATTAGTAGAGTCTCTGAAAAAGCACATTTCAACAGATGAACCACATTTAACATTGTGCAGATTTACTTTTTGCTCTATTATACTTGTGAGAGGCCAGCGAAGTCAAAAGAGTGTGGTCAAAGGTTATTGGTATTACTGTGAGATTAGTTTACCCTGCAGATTTGTAATAACACTGGGGGCAATCTTATCCGTAAGATATCACAGCTTCCCTAACAGAGAAAAATCAAAAACCTTCTTTGCAAATCGGCTGGACAGAGTACCAGAACTTCTTTGTGAAACTGAACACAGTAAAGTAGCTAAACATCTCAGGAAGAAGCCTATATTCCAAGTATTTTTCCTAGCTCATGAGCAAAGATCTAGGAATCCACAAAATTGGTTATCCAGGCTTAATTTACTCTACAGTGCCTGCTCTGCTGTAAACTTTGCTTCATAATGCCCTTTAAGGCCAGGTAGTTTGTAAGGCTATTTACTCCTTGCATGTGTCAAAGGAAGGCAGATAAGAAAGGAAAAAGAAAAATAATTGAGCAGTTCTTCAAAGAAAAGAAAATTACTCAAGGGGACAGCTGATATTTCCAATAAGAAAGGCATCAGAAACCATAAAGCACCCTGTCTCAAGATGAGGCAAAGCATTCCTACGTCATGGTTGGCTCAAAAACGTTGGGGTTTTTATACTTGCTTGAGACCGAATGACTGAATAAGAGCTAGGGAGACTCAGCCTGCGTGGAGAGAAATCGCTTGTACAAAAATGTAGCTTTGAGAAGTGAGGAAAGATGTGCCACTGGGAAGGATGAACAAGGATACCTTCTGCGTTGAGCCATCCCTTTCTCTGAATATCCCCTCCATATTTATAATCACTACATCCCTCACAGCTACAGGATCTGGAGACCTCTCCCACCATGGGGAGAAGAAGGAAAAGGACAGCACAGGCAAGAAAACACCTATCACCCCCCTAGTTGGCATCTAGATATAGCACAGCAAGTGAAGAGCACAACTCCAGTGCCTGGAGTGGCTGGAAATCCATGACAACACATTGGACGCATCTAGAAAGGAAACTTAGAAAACCACAAGTGAGAATTGTAGGCAAAGAGGGGAGTGAGATGAATTGGTACTTTGTGAACCATGACTACAAGGTTTACCTTGTTTCAAGGGACACTATGAAAGCTAAGGTAGATGACGATCATAGAGACATCGTATGGCAAGATAATGAAAACCGACTAATAAAAGGACTACAGATACTTTATTAAGCAAAAGAGAAGGGGGACGTTCTTTGATTTTGCAAAAATGAGGCCCAGTTATGCACATATTTGATCACAGAAAACTCAAAAAGAATGCAGTTATTGATGTCACTAATAATAAAAGATGCTGGGTCCAGTCCAAGTCCTGGGACTAAAAAAGGAACTGTGATGCCCTAGTTAAAGGATTATGCATATAATCCTTAGCACAGTGATGTTATGATGCATATATTGCTTCACAAGTGTATTGAAGAACACTGGTCACATTGTCTGTCAGTTACTAGGCCAAAGCTATTCCCACAAAGTTAAAAAGTCCTCTGGTAACGCCAGTACTACCACCTGTATTGAAGGATTTGTTCAGGAGATGACCATGACAGAATATAAACCATCATGAAGAGTTGTATGTGTGAAGGGATACTGGGCCATTAAAACAGAGGAAAGAACTTCCCTGGGAATTGGTTTCATAGGAATGAGGAAAAAGATCAGGGAAATAGTTGGAAGGAAGAAGGACAGTCCAGGAAGGACTAACGGCTAATGACTAGCAGTAGAGACCAGGGACCCCAGGTCTTTGAGGGAATGAGAGCAGGATTCTCCTGGGGCAAGGAAGGCAAGGGGCAAGCAAAAGCAAATCCTAGGTCAGACAGAGAACTTAAGTGTAGTCTCCCTAGCTATTGGGATGGAAGTGTCAGGACACAACATCAAGAAGAAGAAATGTGGAACCCCAAGCTTGAGAGAAAAAACAACGTCTGGTCAAGGGAGATCATGGCAAGAAATAGAGAGGATCAAGAATGGTTATGAAACCCAGAATCTGGAAAAGGACCTGATGAATCTGACCATAGGATTCATGCTTAAGTCGAACAGGATATATCTTCCCAGTCCTCTGTGTTACACTCCTGAGAAATTAGCAAGTACAGCTTTCCACTGTAAGCAGAGAAATTAAATGACTTCCCAAGGCAAGTGTCTGACAATAGAGCAGGGATTCAGGAAACTCCTGGCTCTGTGTCCTGTGATCAGTTCGACTAATTATTCACTTTCTCATGCAATTACTGCAGAGGGGAAAAAAGAAAAAAAAGGTCTCAGCATTCAGTTAAATTTTGTTTCAAATAGTACAACTGCTTAAAAAAAAAATAAAAAATATTAAGTCCAATAGAAAAAGGCAAGAATCTTGGAAATACAGGAGGAAAAAAGATCAATATTTGGCATCACCAATTCTATAGATTTTACATCAAGCAAAATGATTTTGAAATGGAACTGATAGCAACGTTTTTCTTGTCTGGTCAGCACCAAAGCCTCAATTCTTTGTACACTTGAGTAATAAAGTGATGAGCATCGCATACTACATTAAGACAGCCAGAGCATCTTTCAATAGACTTGAATGCCAGTCTTTTACTCCAGAGAAGCATGTTCTTACATTTAAAACTACTACTCATCCAGTTCATTTCGAAACTGAGGTGCCTTTGTGGCTACTAAATTACTGTGGGACAGACTGATTCAGACATCCTGTCGAGAGCTTAATAGCTGAATAGAAAAAGTTGAGCAAAGAGCTAGGAATGGAATATACTCCTTGGCCTTCTATAGTTTTATACCATTACAGTGGGGAATTAATTTTTTCTGTACCAGGATAAAAATATTAGAGATGAAGTCATTATTTCTTTTCTGTTTCTACATATCACACTGCAAAGTGGGGACTTGTTGTTATGATTTATTTTATTACCTCCAAGCAGAACTGGAGAGCAGGAATGTTGAACACAGCCTTACTCCATGAACAGAAGTTCATGGTGTTGATTGGCCTTCTCTCCCCACTTCCATACCATAAAGCCACATTTACATTTAAAGCCAAAACAAATAATATTATTCTTACAAAATCAGATTAGTGAGACAATAAAAGCAAACTAACAAAATCCATGTGGATACTAAAAACAGATGGCAAAATCTAGCCTTAAAATGTTCAAAAGACTAAGATACATTGGTTTGTAATGGAAAGGAAAAAAATTTAGTCAGTCTTGTAAACATGCAGTATACGTCACAGTTATCAACCTTTCTGGACTCTTTTAACAGATAGCTATGAAGCAAAAATAATCCTAAATAAAAGATGACAGATGAATACATGTAAGTATTAATTGTGAAGGCAATAATTTTTTCTTAAGCATCAAAATTATTGATGCTTTAAAATAATGTTGAAAAAATCTAATTTTTACAAATTTAGTAAAGCATGGGGTTTTCCTCTGAGAAAAAATTACTGTAGCTCCTTTAAGGGATCTAAAAGAGAAATCATTATATAGAGTGTATTTATGGCACGGTTAAAACTCCAGTTTTAACCAAAGCTCAAAATAACAGAAGCACAAGTAGAAGAAACTTCTATTTTGTTTACCGAAGAAATCGAATGTACCCAAAGGAAGGCTGGAGCTGGATGTACATGCCCCCTCCTGTTACACTCCCCGCAGTGCTGGCACGCTCTCCCACATCACCCCTGCTATGTTCCTATGACCTAAAGAATACCCCGTGTCTGGACACTGTACAAAGCCTGGGGGATAAATACGTTGGACTAATTCATCTCCAAATGGTCATTGATTACGTGTCTACACAAAACACTGATTGATTTAAAAGTGATCGACAGTCACAGATAGGAACTTTCTATTGCCTTGTTTTATTGGTTTTAAGAAATACTCCTGTAATACATTTTTGTGCACAGCTGCTATTGAAAAGACAAATTGAAGGAGAACCGTTCTGTCGCAAAAGTTACCTGTAGCCAGCAGTGGTATATCACATAAAAAACAGAAGAGGTGCTGTGATACAGCTGTAGAAAAGGTGCTTACATGTGAACAGTGAGCCCGCAAGAAGAGAAACTGCACAAGGGTACCATGAGAACACAACCAAGGTAGCATCAGAAATTGTTTTCCTCAAGATATTGAATTGTCGAGATCAGTTAAGTAAAGTTGGAACTGTGTTTCTCTACCTACACTTGCAATATTCCCAGGGAGATACAAAACAAGTGTCTTCAAGCAATCTATATTTGCCCATATAAGAATCATTTTACAGTCCTGAGCCCTCTAAGAACATGACAGAAAAAATCAGAGAGAACACCTAAAAGAACAAGAAAAAATATTATTCCAGAGGACATGAAGAAACACTGAAAATCCTTAGGATGATGTGTTTATTTCTGTTTTAACTCCAAAAACATTGTTGTAGAATACATTTTGTCCCACTAAGTGCAATGGGTGACAGTGCTGTACCAAAGTACAGATATTTAGTTATCACGTTCAGGTCTGTAAAATGAGAATCTAAACCCTATCTCTGGTTTGCGTGTCTTAATGCCACTGTGTGCACACAGAGATGGAGAAACTTCCAGTGGCTGCAACCAGAGACTGCAGTTAGTTTCATTACCACTCGGAGAGCAATCGGACGTAAGGGGCACAGAGGCTCTTTTGTGTACTCAGCACGACTAGGCTGAGTGAGACACAATTTGGTGCAAGCTCTTTCAGTACTGCTTGCTTAATTCCCCCTACACAAAAGATGAATTCTTGAAATTGGAGAATGGCCGGACTCCTGCTTTGGGGAGTGTCCTGAGTGACAAGGAAAGTGGCTGCTGAAGGTGACATTCCTTGAAAAGTGAATGACTCTCGCCCTCTAATAGCAGAGAAAAAACATGGTATGCTGCTTAATTTGCTTTCCCAACATCAGGGAGTGTTTGATCTTATCAGCTTCCCAGAGACAACGCCAGGCATCTTATTGGCCTCAGCTCTCAAAAGAGATGAAAACATATCCCATTTCTGCACGGTGTCCCATATCACCAAATAAGCTCAGCATCTTTGAATGGCTTGGTCTCTCTGCAGCAGGAAGTATGCCAAGAAGCATTATCAACAGGAAAGAGGATCACAAGCTTTAAAGCATGATTAAATAGGATAACAATTCCTCAAAGATACTAGATTACATGAATATTCATCAGTGATTACGCCCAGTGTAAACTCAGATTCACATAAATTGTAATGAAAAGGAGCCTAGCCAGTGACTATCTACTTTTTCTTGAGACAGAAAATCAACCATCCTTACAAAAAGGAAACTCAAAGATGAGTAAGAGGGTAAAGAAAAGTTAGGATAAAACACAGGAAACCTTTGTGAATTAAAAGTGGGATGCACATGGCAACCCCGGCAGATCTACTGGGCATGATGTGTGGTCACACTATTTTCAAAATTGAACCAAACCATAACAACCATGATGACCAACACAACAAGGCCATTATTCACAAAAATAATTTCTTCAGCAATAGTTTTCACTAAGGTGGTCCATAGAGTTCACTTTCCCATGTGCTTTCTTTACTACTGCGCCCCCAAAAAGACTGCATCTCATTTCAGATATCTGTCTGTACTTTCCCAATCTGTCACAGTTCATTAAACATTGTTGTAATGCAGAATCTTATTTGCGGTTCTTAAATTGCCATGCAATCCCAATAAAATTCATTATGGTGCTGAATATAATTCTTATTTTATTTTCAAAATATTCTAGGGTTCTAAAGCAGGGGGGGGAAGAAAAGCAAGTGAATAATGACTCCCACAAGCTCATGTTACTTACACATAATTTATACTCAGTATTGGAGTCATGAACCCCAGGCTTCTATTCTTGGTTCAAGCAACTGCTTGCTCTGTGGCTTTAGGGATGTGAAAGCTACCATTTTGCTTTCTTTATCTTTGAAACAGATTTTTCCTTTATTTCTTTATTTTATCCCTGGGGGTTTGAAAGGACTCGCCATTCAGCGTCAAACTTTGCTACACTTACTCATGCTCTACTTTGACTCCCAAAGCAGACAACAAACTAGCAATGAGTACGTCTGGTTTAGATCCCAAATTTGAAGGTATACTGGACAGCGGCTTGGAGCTACAGCAGATGTATGGGTGTGATTGTTGATCCCCACACATTTAACCTGCAGAGTTGTGTGTTGGTGTAAGAATACTCTTAGCAGAGACTTTGAGGCAGGACAAGAAAGTGGAGGCAGTCACTGAGTTCATCCTAAGCATTTATTGAATAGACTATATAGACTGCAAAGAACATTTATCATCTTGGTTACATTTTATATTTTGCTGTTCAGTGCTTGAATTTTATTCTTCGTATAAATTTTCACTATAATACTCTTTCAGTGTCATAGAAACAGCTTTACATTTGCTGATACATTTTAAGAAATAGCATCAAAGTGCGCAGACAGATTCACGGGAAAAGGGCACAACAGTTCTGACTTGTAAATTTTTATGTTCTAATGGTCAGAAGAAATGAATTGTCTCCAATCATATTTGAAGTGCAATTCACTAAGCTGTTGTTATTGCAGATACTGTGGATTTTACATTGACAAAATACTGTGTAGATACAGTTTCACTCAGAGACAAAGAGAACTCATATAGAAATTAAAATCTATACAGGAATGAATATTGTAACAGCAACATTACTCATCTACATTGCTCTGTTGAGCTCCATTGGCAAATGCCTGCAATAAACTTACTGTAGCTGATGTCGATAAGTTTTGAGTATATTGAGACTGTTTCATGTGTAGTTTTCTGCTCAGAAATAAAACTAGTTCATGTTTATAGTAAATGTACAGCTATAATACATACATTGATGGATTTTGTTTATCTCTTCAAATGTGGATGTACTGCATGATTTTTTAAGCTCACCATAACGGTTGGGAGAGTGACCATTTCGATGGGCAGAGATGCTATTACTACATAATTACATCAAAATGTCCTTTTATTACATCACAACATTTGTTGATGATTTTGTGTCACTGCTGCTCAGAGTTATCACGCAGAGATATTGCACTGTGATAGGTAAAACTGTAAAGCAATGCCAGACTGTCATTATTACTGCCTCGTGATTTCACAAATTTAATTTCATTCAGTAGTGCCTCTATTTCTTTTTACCAGATAACAGAAAGGAAGAATAACATTTCTTTGTCCCTCTCCTAACTGCAGGAGGGAGTGTCTTCAGAAGACCTGCTCTATTCCCTAATCATTCCCCCTAACAATTGCGATTTATCTCAGAGGCATAAATTTGCAAGCAGCACAGGAGGCATGATGCTATACTGTGCTCTCCCTTCCTGAATTCAGATGCAAAGGGAGCTGGAAGTAGATCCAATAGGCTGAGGAAGCTGTAGATGAAAGGGTGGTAAGAGTGGGATAAGAGTCACAGGCAACCCTGAGGTCCTACTGAATTCTGTAGGACTTCTATGCATGCATACAAATGTGTGGACATCCTTGGGCTCGTCCATTTGAGCACAGTGAAATCACTCTGGACAAATTCGAGACTGATTTTCTATGAGGAAGAGGACAATAAGCCAGTAACTGCCACACACACTGTTAGGTCTGGAGTGGCCATGCGGTTGAGCAACCATTCCTCTATCTTCCCCTGCTACATCAGAGCTGAACTCACTTATGAGGAACTAATAAATTCAAAGGAGTGACAGCCATTCACCACAGTGGGTCAAGCTTTGCTTTCATTTAAACCCATGGTACCTCTCTAATTTTGATGAGCTTCCAAGGATTTAAATGAGAGCAAAACCGCATCCAGTACACCTCTTCCAATGGTCTCCTTACACCCCTATTTTCTGCACTTTTGTGTGAGCAGTGCACTGTTATTTGTATGTGAATAACTGCAACTATCAGGAATGGTTTGCAGTGTCAGAAGGTGCATACAAAACGGTTGTGGGTTTGTGTGGTGGGGTTTTTTGGTATCGGGGCAGGGTGGGCAGGGCCGGCCTCTGCTGGAAGCTTCCCCGGCTCCAGCCGGACCCGCTGCCGGCCCAGGCCGAGCCCGTCAGTGATGGCGGTTGTGCCTCTGGGAGAGGGGAGTGAAGGAGGGGAACCTGCAGCGGAGAGGGGAGTGGGGTGTGAGAGGAACCCCCCTGCAGACATGGAGGGCAGGGAGGAAGGAGGGGAGTGGGGTGTGAGAGGAACCCCCTGCAGACATGGAGGGCAGGGAGGAAGGAGGGGAGTGGGGTGTGAGAGGAACCCCCTGCAGACATGGAGGGCAGGGAGGAAGGAGGGGAGTGGGGTGTGAGAGGAACCCCCCTGCAGACATGGAGGGCAGGGAGGAAGGAGGGGAGTGGGGTGTGAGAGGAACCCGCTGCAGACATGGAGGGCAGGGAGGAAGGAGGGGAGTGGGGTGTGAGAGGAACCCCCGTGCAGACATGGAGGGCAGGGAGGAAGGAGGGGAGTGGGGTGTGAGAGGAACCCCCGTGCAGACATGGAGGGCAGGGAGGAAGGAGGGGAGTGGGGTGTGAGAGGAACCCGCTGCAGACATGGAGGGCAGGGAGGAAGGAGGGGAGTGGGGTGTGAGAGGAACCCCCTGCAGACATGGAGGGCAGGGAGGGAGGAGGGGAGTGGGGTGTGAGAGGAACCCCCCTGCAGACATGGAGGGCAGGGAGGAAGGAGGGGAGTGGGGTGTGAGAGGAACCCCCCTGCAGACATGAAGGGCAGGGAGGGAGGAGGGGAGTGGGGTGTGAGAGGAACCCCCCTGCAGACATGGAGGGCAGGGAGGAAGGAGGGGAGTGGGGTGTGAGAGGAACCCCCCTGCAGACATGGAGGCCAGGGAGGAAGGAGGGGAGGAGGAGGAGGGGATGCCCCCGCTGCCCACGGTGAAGTGGCAGGCTGTCCCCCCCCAGCCCAGGGAGAGGAGCAGGGGGATGGATGCCCCCCAAGATGGCCGGGACTCCATGGGAAAGCCCACGCTGGAGCAGTCTGTGCCTGAAGGACTGCAGCCCGTGGGAAGGACCCACGCTGGAGCAGTTCATGAAGGACTGCAGCCTGTGGGAAGGACTCACATTGGAGAAGTTTGTGGAGGACTGCCTCCTGTGGGAGGGACCCCATGGTGGAGCAGGGGAAGAGTGTGAAGAGGAAGGATCAGCAGAGACAACGTGTGATGAACTGACTGCAACCCCTATTCTCCGATCCCCTGCACCACTGGGGGAGAAGAGGGAGAGAAAACTGGGAGTGGAGTTGAGCCTGGGAAGGAGGGAGAGGTGGGGGGAAGGTGTTTTGAGATTTGGGTTTACTTCTCATTATCCTTGATTTGATTTGATGGGTAGTGAATTAAATTTATTTTGTTTTTTTCCCCAAGTTGAGCCTGTCTTTTACCCATGACCATAAGTGGTGAGTGATACCTCCCTGTCCTTGTCTCGACCCATGACCGTTTCTTTCTTTCTGTTTTCTCCTCCTCATCCCACTGGGGCCGGGAGGAGTGAGCAAGCAGCCTCGTGGTTCTTTGTTGCTGACTGGGCTTGAACCACAACAAAAATGAATATGGACCTTTAATCTTTACCACATCCTAGATCTTAAGTATAAAATTAGGAGTTCTAAGAAGTTGAATTCATTGCTGGAATAGCCTTATGAATATTTGTCTCATGACGAGTGTTATTTAGACCAAAAAGCAGTACTGAAAATAGTTTCAGAACAAGGTGTTGCAATCTGAACTCCCGATAGCTCCCATTGCTACAAAGAGGTAGGGAAATGTAAAAAGCATAAGAAAGAGGTAATTGTAAGATGACTTTCAAGCCAAGTATGCTTTAAAAGAAGGAGGTGTGCCCCAAACCAAAAATTCATCAGCAGCTTATAGCAACCAGATTTTCAGTCCACTGACATGAAAGCTACCCTTGCAAACCTCTCAGAGAGATTCAGTCACAAGCAAGCAATCTAATGGAATTAACTAAGGAAAGTGGCAAAACTGCTATTATCAGACTTCTCTGACATCGAAAGAACAGAGACCTATCTGAACAGACTCACTGGGACTTTGACTTCCCCAGCTATCACTCTTCTAGAGTCAAAAGATCCCCAAATCCTGCCAAGATGGAATACCTGCAGCTCGCATCCTAGTGAAGAAAATACCAGGTATAAACTATATTTTTTTCAAAGTGATATGATCTCAAAAATCAGTGATGAACACAGTATATAAACAACCAACCAGTCCCAAAAGCTATGATCACAGAAGTAGAAAACAAGACAAAAACATACACTGTCATGCCCATCTCCTCCCCACTGAAACATTGCAGATATGAATGGTTTGGAACAAAGTGATGACCTATAGACAGTAGTAGATGAGGATGCATGAAGAAGCAACTAATTGGAGTACAAATACTTACATTAAGAAGACATCACAATGAGACTGCACAAGAGGAACCCAGTATCCTGATCAAGAGATATAATGGGAGACAATAAGCAGGAATATATCAATAGAGGGCAGACTTAGAGGATCACTGCAAGAGAGAATGCAAAGAGATATTTTTTCACTCTCAGTATTTACAAGAACTCACCCCAAAAAACATCAACACGCCAAACTGTGATATCACCAATGCAGTAGATTGCAAAATACTGATGAGACATGAAGGCACCAAAGTTCCAGATCATCTAAATAAATTTTTTCAGAACCTGAACATCAGTCAACACGCAGCAATCTGAGCTACAAATTAAATGATACCATTGTTTAGGCTGGAAATGGAATCAAGAAGGATTGCGCTCTCTTGCAATAGGTTTTCTTTCAACAGTTCTGCTAAAATGGGAATGGAAAAAATACTGTGATGATACAGGTAGAGATGTGGGTGATGCTAATACAACAGAAACTGGCAGTAAGAAATACACAGCTGTTATACAGTATGTAGCAATGTGGGAAAGAGCAATATTACACCAGTCTGAATTTAAGTCCTAAGGGTTAAAATCAAGGTCTACAATAACTGACTTCTCTATCATGATAAGTTTCAGAGCCACATTTTATGACACTGATTGGCATGTGATGAAAAATGCCATTAGCACTCAGAAAGCTCTACTCACCAAGACAGATAAAACCAGATATGATCAAGGCATCTTTAAGAAAAAACACTCAAACCCAAAACCTGGGGTGTCCCTGAATCTCAGGCTGAATTGCCTTTAACAAAGGCAATTGCCTTTAACTTTTGTTAAAAGCTCTCACCACATTTTGGCAGAATAAAAGACTGAAGATGGTTAAATTTTATTAAATGTGGCACTATCAGCAATTGCAACATATATTTATCAAAGGGAAAACACAGTCCTTCAGACAGGCAAGACAAAAGAACAAGCTAAAATGGAAGTTTTCCTCCTTCAAAGATTGGTGGTGCAAAAACATCATGATACACTGGAAAGTAAAACAGAACCTATGGACATAACCTCTGTTTTGGTTGTTGTGAAGACATTGTCTATGTCTTGCTAGGGAAACAAATGAAAGGCTGACATCAGTGCTCTGGTCTGGGAAACCATGCAAGCTGTTCTTTAATTCTAAACCAAGTCCAGTCTGTCATTTTATTCTTTCCAAAGGAACAAGCCAAAACCAAGGGAAACAGAAGATGATGAAGGCTTACGATAAGGTTTTCATTGTGCCTTTTGATTCCACTTAATCACTGGCAATTTTACCACATTTCCTTAAGTGCAGGTGTAAAATCAAATTTAGCTCCAAATTACTAGGTAGCCAGCACCAGTGATTTCACTAAGCATGAGTCATAGCATGCCTTGAACAGGTTATTTTTCTTGTATTAAAAAAAGAATCAGCATTCTTAATTCTTTGTTGCCTTACATCAGGCGTAATTATTTATACCAGGGTAGAGTGAGGGCCAAGTGGCTTTACATCCAGCATTAAGGTTTAACATCCGTTCGCTGCTGGGTAAACATCTATGCAAGGTTCAATGCAACAGAAAATTAGCTCCAAAGACTTCACAGCTGCCAAAGTCAATGATTTGACTCTTGCCAGAAAAACCAAATATTTCACTCAACAGCAGACCACACCGGTACCTAATTCCCCGTAACCCACCCTGTTTCCTCAGCAGTGCAGGGCTCAGCTCTCTGCTGGAGGCTCTCCCACCTGCTCCTGCTGTTAGAGCTTCCCTGCCATGCCAACACTCAATAAGTTGATGGCCGTTCCCATGCTATATTACTCTGTAAAAGTTTGGTAGGGATTGGAAAGACAAAAGGTTTGAGAAGTCAGCCCCTGGCTCGTGCCTCCCGAAGCAGAAAGCTGGGAGGCCCTGGCAGCAGAGGTGTGTTGAGGAGGCAGCCAGACCTTCGTGTGTGTTTTGTGCGCTGGCTGTCTGTTCCCTGCAGCAAGAGAGGGAATGACATACACCTATAAATTCAAGCCCAAATAAAGAGATGAAGGTCTTTCTGTTTGCTTACTTTAATCGCTGAGATTATGAGTCTGACTAGCTGAGGGCACGGATGCAATACTGACAGACGTTTCATTTAATTTCATCCTTCCACTTCTCAACACTTGATACACATACATACATCCAGGGCCTGACCTTCCTTGTGAAGTCCTGACATCATAACATGGTCATGTAACCACAACCCCTGCCCTACCGTGAGTAGAGAGTCTAAAATGCATTTCCCAAATGCACTTCCCAAATGCAGTTGGTCTGACTGTTTCATTGGCTTTGGGATATGCAATTTAACTCTCCAGGCAAGGCTGACATGGTGTCTCATGAGCAGGGTTTCTGTTTAATGTTCTCACTCGCCAGGAGCCCGTTGGTGGCCTGACATTAAATTAAGAAGCAGGACCAGGACTGAAAAGTTATCCAGTCTGCAGCCAACACCCAGCATTTAAGACTGGCATGAGCCAACTCCTGCAAGTGCTCATGCAGCCAGGACACAACCAGTAGAGCCTTGGGGAGGGGAAAAAGAGAAATATGAAACCTGCACAGGCAGAAAAACTGCATGGACATCCTCATCCTGTTCATGGGGTGAGACAGGAAACTGAGGAACAGGTTCAAACAAATTGCAAGATAGTTGGGCTTTTCTCACCACCACATTAAAGGTAAAAGATAACACATTTTCAAAATTACATTTTGAAAATCCATCTGTGTCCGAGTTCCATTTTCTGCATCTCCTCATTAAGTAATGAGGCAGGTGGACAACAAATCGTCTAAGTAAATTGTCACCGATAACACTGACACAAGCTGGGGATCCAGCTTAAACACTGATGCCCTTCCCCAGCTTCTACTACAGTAATGCTATATCTTCTGCACTGCACATCCAAGTGCCCAATACACTAAGCAGCACCCTTAAGCAATATTATGCTATAGAGATTGCATTCCACCATCTCTAATGGAATCTCCAAGCTTCCAAGCAACCCATGTCTAGAACTAAATTCCTATTCCTTCAACCTTGGTCAACACCAAGCTGTGTATGACACTAAGCTGTATGGTGGGGTCAACACACTGGAGGGAAGGGATTCTATCCAGAAGGACCTTGATAGGCTTGAAAGGTGGGCCTGTGTAAACCCCATGAAGTTCAACAAGGCCAAGTGCAAGGTCCTGCACATGGGTCAGGGTAATCTCAAGCACAAACACAGGTTGGCCAATAAGTGGAGTGAGAACAGCCCTGCGGAGAAGGACTTGAGGGTGTTGGTTGACAAGGAGCTCAACACGACCCGGCAACGTGTGTTTGTAACCCAGAAAGACAACCATGTCCTGGGTGGCATCAAAAGAAGTGTGACCAGTAGGTTGAGGGAGGGCATTCTCCCCCTTTACTCTGATCTCATGAGACCCCACCTGGAGTACTGTGCTCAGCTCTGGGGCCCCCAACATAAGAAGGACATGGACCTGTTGGAGCAGGTCCAGAGCAGGGCCACGAAGATGATCAGGGCTGGAGCACCTCTCCTGTTAAGACAGGCTGAGAGAGTTGGGGTTGTTCAGCCTGGAGAAGAGAAGGCTCCAGGGAGACCTTATAGCAGCCTGCCAGTACCTAAAGGGGACCTACAGGAAAGCCGGACAGGGACTTTTTACAAGGCCATGTAGTGATAGTACAAGGAATAACAGTTTTAAACTGAAAGGGGGTAGGTTTAAATAGGACATAAGGAAGAAATTTTTTATGATGAGAGTGCTGAGATGCTGGCACAGGTTCCCCAGAGAAGCTGTGGCTGCCCCATCCCTGGCAGTGTCCAAGGCCAGGTTGGATGGGGCTTGGAGCAACCTGGTCTAGGGGAAGGTGTCCCTGCCCACAGCAAGCAGGTTGGAACTAGATGATCTTTAAGGTCTCTTCCAACCCAAACCATTCTATGATTCTATGAAACTATGAATCTGTCTCTGTCCGTGTTTATGAAAATCATTAATTTCAGATATTCACCTTCCCTTATTTTATAAAAAGCAGCACAATCCCAGCAAAAGGCAAATCTGGTTAGAGGCCAAGAGAAAAAGAGACAGCACAAAAGATGAGGAGAGCATGAAAGGGAAACTATGTATTTGCGAATAGAGTATTGTCCTATGAACTGATGATGCAAAATGCTGTAGTCAGGCTGATTCCTCTTTTAACTCAATATGTAAGGTCTTGGGACTCTCATTGTTATCAACATACATTCACATTGGACAATTCATGCTACTAGTTAGGTATTCAGATTTTTCTATTATAATTCCACAAACTTGAAAACCTTCTTTACAGTTTATTCAACCAAAAGATTGCTTAACTCTTTCTAAATTAAAAAAAAAAAAAAAAAAAAAAAAAGTCTACTAAAGGAATTCAATTTTGCTGTTTGATAGCTGTGGGTACACTGGCTTGACTATCTGGGAATCCTAGTGTGAAAAGCAAAGTCCTTCCCTGTCTTATCCAAGGGTCAGACATGCCCTACCAGTCAGATGAAGGCTTTTCAGATACGCACTGCTCAGTAACACATTCACAGTTCATACAACAGCAAGCCCCAACTCCTGCCCCAGAGGTAAGTAGACACTTGGTTCAAGATGTTTTGTTCTGGCTGTCAAGCAGAGAAAACCTCTTTAGCTGACAGATAATTGTTCATGTGCTGGCAGGGAAGGATCCACAGCAGATTTTTTTTGAAAAATTATTCTAGGATGGAAAAATTTGAGATAATTGTGTGTTGTACAACACCCGCCCCACCACCACCCCACCTCCCAATTTTTAAAAGAAAATAAGTCTCTAGAAAGTGTTTCAGCTTCCTGTAAAGACTTGGAGTACAGATATTCATGTGAAAAGGCACATATTCATGACACCTTGCTCATGGCTTCACACTTGGAGAGGCAACGCACACTAGTTACTCTGTCTAAAGTTAAAGAGCAATTCTCTCACCTCTTTTTCATTGAATGGTAACGTCTGGCTTCATCCTCTGTTTCCCAGATAAACCACCAGTATCTTCCACAATTTTTTAGTCTCTTGTGGTCTGCTCATATATCCTTTTACCTCAGGGCTTGCATTTGCTCCTGAACATGACTACTTGGCTATCGGTTGGGTGATGGTGACCAAGGCTGTAGAAAGCTTGCTTGCAAGGCAGAGAAGTCAGAGACTTCTCTGATCCCACATCTGGAGTCACTGTGGATTGCCATTGCTGTGAGCTCTGTGCAGCACGTGAGCCCAAGCTTAGACAAGATGAGCAAAGACAGTACAAACACAGTTAGATTGTCTAATCTGTGACCTTGGGGGATAGCAGTGTTAATAATAAAATGTCTGCAACCACACTTCTGTAACTTAAGAAAAATTAATGGTTTGAATTAACCCATCGTTACTGGGGGAGGAAAGCAGCTTTCTCTGCACGACTGCTGAACACTATCCCTCTTTTCCTGACTGTTGCTTGCAGGGGTAGGTACAAAGGGAAACAAAACAAAGCAGAAAAGCTGTCCTCAGGTGTTGGCTGCAGGTGTTTGAATTACTGGAGGCAAACCACTGAAAAGGTTTAATCCTGTGGCACCAGGCTCAGTGTAGGTGGAAGCAAGAACTTTGGCACGTATGGAGTTTAAAGGGTGGGAGCACGCTGTGGATCCCCACTTGATCACTTCAAGGAGAGAAAAATACCCTTTTGGTTCATCTACTTTCTGAAACACATGCTGTGAACCCAGCAGAAAAATCTGACTGTCATAATGCATTAAAAAATTTAAAAGCAAATGACTTCTATAAAAAAAATATTGTGTACAGGACCAGCATAACTGGGTGATGTCATTTATAAGGCTGATATCACTTCACTTGCTTTGTTTCGCTTCATTCAACAGATGTTGTCTCTGTGGAAGGAAAACAAGCTATTTTTACCATGGAGATGATATCTGACAATGATGACTTTTTCAATTATTAGTGTGAGGGTGGGGTTTGAGAGGTGATGATAAAATTCCAGTCTCTGGAATATAGTCTTCTCATCCTTTCCTTAAAACAAACAAAGACTTGTGACCCACAACTGCTATGCTAAAATCACGTAGAAAAAATGATATTTTATTTTTAGGATGCATTTCTCTGAAAAAAAAACCCCACCAAACCACCCCAAACAAAAACCCAAACAAAAGCAAACAAACTTACTAACTTTGATTTATGAGCAGAATGCTGTCTCTCCCCACTCCACTACACCGGTTGTGGGGTTTCTTCTCCAGTAAATCCAAGCCTGCGGCAGCTCAGCCCCCCAAAATGCAAACCAAAACTAATTTTCCTTAAACATTTGCATGAAAACTGTAGCCATTTAGGAACTGCTTCAAGAAGAACCCAGCTGTATGTGCAGCCAGAGGCAGGGCACTCAGGTAGTGAAGTTAGCTGGACTGTCCCTCATCTCCCTCACCCTCAGAGCCAGAGCTGTGGAGTGGTCAGTCCAGCAGGTAGGTGGTACCACCCTCACTTTTCCTCTAGTAGCTTGTTGCTGGGTCTTTTCTTATTTCTTTGTTTCCTCAGTACACTACAGGACTCACCTCCAAAGCCATAACAAGTCCTGAATGTAAATAGTTGTATTTCTAGTCAAGGAGCAATTACCCTGGTGGCTTAGTACACATGCAGTTTCTCTACACAAACTCCAGTTAAAAAACATAGCCACTATGGAGTCCAAATGTCTTCCACCTTTTTCTGCTGAAGAGCTGTATTGGGTTTGCATGGCAAGGTTTTGGCAGCAGGGGGGCTCCAGAGGTAGCTTCTGTGAGAAGCTGCTGGAAGCTTCCCCTATGTCCCCCATGACAGAGTCTGTTCCAGGTGGCTCCAAGACGGACCCACCGCTGGCCAAGACCGAGCCCATCAGCAACGGTGGTAGCACCTCTGGGAGAACACAGTTAAGATGGGGAAAAAAAACCTGCTGTGCAACAGCAGCCGGAAAAGGGGAGTGAGGAAGTGTGAGAGCCCCAGCCCCGCAGCCCCCCCAGGTCAGTGCAGCAGGAGGGGAGGAGATGCTCCAGGTGCCGGAGCAGAGATTCCCCTGCAGCCCGTGGGGATCAAGACCCTGGTGAGGCAGGCTGTCCCCCTGCAGCCCAGGGAGCTCCACGGGGGAGCAGATCTCCACCTGCAACCTGGGGAGGACCCCACGCCGGAGCAGGGGGATGCCCGAAGGAGGCTGGGACCCCGTGGGAAGCCCACGCTGGAGCAGGCTCCTGGCAGGACCTGTGGCCCCGCGGAGAGAGAGAGGAGCCCACGGTGGAGCAGGTTTTCTGGCAGGACTTGTGACCCCGCGGGGGGACCCACGCTGGAGCAGGCTGTGCCTGAAGGACTGCAGCCCAGGGAAGGGACCCATGCTGGAGAAGTTCATGGAGGGCTGTCTCCCGTGGGAGGGACCCACCCCACGGTGGAGCAGGGGACGAGTGCGGAGTCCTCCCCCTGAGGAGGAAGGAGCGGCAGAGACAAGGTGTGATGAACTGACCCCAACCTCCATTCCCCGTCCCCCTGCGCTGCTCAGGGGGGAGGAGGGAGAGAAAACCAGGAGTCAAATTGAGCCTAGGAAGAAGGGAGGGGTGGGGGGAAGTTGTTTTAATATTTGGTTTTATTTCTCATTATGCTACTCTGATTTGGTTGGTAATAAATAAAATTAATTTCCTCAAGTGAAGTCTGTTTTGCCCATGACGGTAATTGGTGAGTGATCTCTCCCTGTCCTTATCTCGACACACGAGCCTTTCGTTATATATTTTGTCTCGCCTTGTCTGCCTCAGGAAGGGAGTGATAGAGCGGCTTGGTGGGTACCTGGCATCCAGCCAAGGTCAAACCCACCACAAGAGCTGGTTCAATTAAGTCTTCCTCTGTTGATTATCATTCATGAGCACCTGTTCTTAGGTTTGTATTTCAGTGAATTACTGTGAAACTGGTTCTGAAGCCAAATCAAAGTTGCCAAAGTACGTTATTTGTATTCACACGTATCCTAATATATGCAGATTCCAGGAAGAATCTTAAAATCTTATAATGGCCATATTAATGAAAATCAACTAGGAGCTACATTACTTAAGATACCTAAAGTGTTGATCCTCATTAAAGCTAGAATGACCTTAGCTGAAAGGTCAAGGTGATTAGAGAGTATGTACAGTATTTCTTTCCAGAAAGTTGAATATTTAAAAGTACTAAAGCATAATATTACAGCAATATTAATAAAATAGTGATTAGAATATTGACAATGATAGTAACAATTGTAGTAGAACAGGAACCAAGACTATTTAGAATATTAAAATCTCACATCTAGCCACAGCACAAATGGGGAAAAAAGACTACCCCTTAATCGGCAATTCAATTGCCAGTTATTCCATTTCACAATCTCATTTAGGAGGACAAAGTGCCTGAAAAAGCATTAGTTATCTTTACAGAAGTTACTTTGTAGAAAGGTACCATCTCCTGGTTTTGAGGTATGCAATGCATTAAATCACTTGCAAAATGAAAAGACATGGGGATAACCATCTATTTCTTGCAAATGACACAGAGAATCATTTGTACAAAATGAACCTAGATTTTTTCATCACCTTGTCCTAGTAAGCAATGTACATTTCAGATTTCATCCTTAGTATCAGCAAAATATCACAGGCAGAAGAAAAAAATTATATATCCTGTAACTCCTCTTCCCCAGAGATATCGTTTTACAAGATTCTTATTCAGCCACTATTTATGAGCCTCCTTTTTGCCACATGGTACATAGTGTAGACTGATGCTCCATCTTCCCTCAAGAACATAAACAAACAAATAAAAAAAGAAGTAAACAGCAGCTGCAGGCACCGATACACCATTTCACTGAAGTGTGATGCCTAAATCCAGTTCAAACGCCTTAACTGTGGGAGTTCACAAACTCCTCTTACCAAGAGGCAGATATACCCATGATATATCTTGGTTCAGAGAGGGAAACATTTTGCTTACCCTGAGATTTGATAAGGAGCATCATTAATTCAACCTACCTTTAGAGACTTAATTGGGAAGTCCAAGTTAAAAAAAACCCTGCTGTTATCCAGTCTCTGCTCTAATGTAAACTGTCCTCTAGAGCTGAGTGTCTTCTTCCAAAGGGACGTTACGGCAGCTATGGTCCTAACTTAGGCTTCTTGATTTACTTGAAGATGGTCAGTAGAATCCAATAAAGTCTAAACCCATCCTGAATTATGTGCTGAAAACATTTTACCAGGTTTTCAAACAGAATCAGAAATTCAATTTGCAGTTCTGTGCTTGTACAGAAAGTCTAGCAAGGGTAAAATGAGCTCATAATGTGATGAAAATAATATTTTTCTTCAATATATTCGCTCCTGGCAGTCAGACCAAGCTGCTGGGTAAAAAATGTTGCCGTTGCTAGCATTGCTGAACCCACCCAGGCTGGCACAGGGAGCTGCTTTTTGTCCTCAAAGGACTGAAAAGTTAAGTTCCAACTCATCAAATCTCTTTCATTGGTAATGCAGAAGGGATTGACAGTTCAAACTGAATTTCAGAATTGAAGTTGAATTTGCAGAATCAAAAGTTAGTATGCCTTAAATTGTAAAGGGGTGGGGGGAGAAAAAGAATAAAGCTGATTGAGGTGCTCTGAGCACCATTTTGGGCTGAATAGTAAGATTTTTAAGAAGTCTGGGGCAGGGGAAGCAAAATCTTAACTGATTGGGTTTTGTTCTGTTGGGTTTTTTTTAATAAAATGGTAATACTTAGAACAATTCTGGGAGAAATATAGTGAAAAAAACCAGCAGAGTTAAGATAGTAAGCTACAGATTGTATCAGCTTTAAGAAATACAGATAACTCTATGTCTTACTGCTGAGTAGTCCTAAATTTTTTAATACAGGCATTTCAATGCATGTGTAAACTTCTCACTTAAAACAGCAGTATGACATGTAAAAGTTTTCCTTCTCTTAGGCTTCCTATGCTCTGGATGGTACCCTTTAGACAAAAAGCATTCTTTCCCCTTCTTTACACTCTCTCATAAAGAAAATCAGAGCTGGAATGGGGTTTGAAAGAAAACCAAATCTAATTGCATATCTGTTACAAGGTCTGAGTCATAGCAGCAATTAGTTGAATGGAGTTGCCTTTCAGCCTAGCCTACAGCTACCAATTTAAACAATAGACTATTTAAAATGTTGCTTACCTTATAAATGTAGCGTAATTACCTATTCTAAGGAAGATTCAATCTGGCATAAATACTAGGTACATAAGCAAAATCATGTATGAATCTTGCTACTAATATTCATCATTCCTAACTCTGTTACGTGCTATTGATGGTTATCACCATCGATTTACTTATCTAGCTAAAACATCTTGTATGAATTACGATGTAAACCTTTAAAAGTAAGCTTCACAACATAATACAAACTAAAAAGTAGAGCAAATCACAGATATTTCTATTTTTAAAAAGGAAGAAACTGTGGTCTTCAAAAGGTAGAAAAAAGTATTATGACAAGTAACTGCACATAATGTTGTCCTAGGGTATCACCATATTACTCAGTGACTCCAGAGCACATGTGCTCCGTTTGCGAAGAGAAAAATCGCTTTCTATGTGCCTCCGTCCCTAAGTCAGGCCTCTGAGACACAACCCCACCAATAAATGTTCTGCTGGCTGCCTCAGGTCTTCAGTACAACACCAGAACAATCCCGCAAACTTCAGCTTATGCCTCTGTGATACCTCCAGGTCCCCCGTTGTTTTCAGTGGGAACTTACCACGGGAAACAATTCTGTTGACAATGTGCAAAATGGGACAGAGGTGTCTCCTCGCTCTCATTTACTTCAGTTGGCTCAGCAGGTCTAACAGGAGCAAAAAGCAGTGAAAAATGGATTTTCACCACTCAAGTGAGCAGCTGTGACTCAGAACATATCAAAGCAACAGCTTTCTTGAGTTAGAAGGTATCATTCCCACTGAGTCAACGTTGCTTATAAATCCTTCCTGCTCCCAGTTTTCTGGATTAGGAATGTGGAATTAAAGACACTCTCCATAACAATTAGGTATGTTTGCATGAATAACCATCATGAATAAGCCTTGAAATCACACGCATTTGGAAGAGAAAGAACTTGAACAAATCCCCTCTGCTGAGAAGACACAGTCAGTTCTGAATACAGCATGTAGCTACGTTCATTTCTCTTCTGTTTGTATTACAATCACATATGAAATTAATTAATGTGAAGCAGTATATATCTATAACTGGTGATGTAATAATTACAATCCAAATAACAAAAAACCAGAAAACCGGTTACAGTAATATTCATAGCTTAAATCAGCAATTTGTTCTATCTAATAGAGCAGGCAAAATAGTATGAAACAGAATTAATGAAAAGTACTGCGCATTACATATTTCAGGGACTTCTGGCAATTTTCTAACAGGTATAGGCTAGGAACTGCAACCCAAGAGCAGCAGGGCAATAAAGCAGATTTCATTTATATTTCTGTCTTCTTGGTCCGAGGCTGCTCAAAGAGCTGGAAAGAGCATGGTGTAACTAATAGCCTTGGGCTTTGTAGCATACAACGGCCACCCAGTGCTATTGGAAATCTTTGCAGGGCTGTGGGTTGTTTTCCCACAGAGTTTACAGTTGTCTTCTACAAAGGCTTTTGTAAGGGAATCTTCTTAAAGCTGGAAGAAAAGCCTTGAGGGCTCTGTAACATCTGTGGCATTTCTATGTGCTGTAAAGTAGATACAGAAAGGATGAGAATTTCACCCGAGTAGTCACTAAAAGATGTTTTAATCCTACATTAAATTATTGTTAATGTTTGCAGAGCATTTCTTTCCCTACCTATAGAAACAGTGCATCTTGAATTCTCTGTGAAGAACTTATTTTAATTTCATGAATATTTCTTCATAAAATTATAATGACCTAGGATTCAGACTTGAGGAACAATTAGCATTTTTCCCATTGAGTAAGAACTGAGCTGTTATTGCTAGAGGTTCCCAACCTCATTTCTGCTGGAGCTTATCTACCAAATGGGTTAGCAGAGAAAGATCTTTATCTCTCTCCACAGACAATTACTATCAACATTTTCTAGAGTTGATCTGTATAGTTCATTATCAACCATAACAGTTTAAGGCTTTGCATTCCATCCAGGTTGTTTCTTCTTCTTCCAGACAAATAATGAGCATTTTCTAATACTATAAGTTCGTGCAGTAAGTACATTAATGCATTTTCATAGCCCATCTCAACCATCTGTGTGGATGAATACTGCCTCCAAATAAAACTCTCCAACTGAAAAGGCTCACAGCTGTTGTCTGTATTCACCACTTGGGTTTCATTTTTACATGGCATATTTTTTCTGGTTAGCTACCATTTGAAAGGTGGTTTTGCTGATAAAAGGTGATAGAAGGTGTCCTGGGATTAGATCACTACAGAAAAAAAGAAATAATTACTGCTGGGCTATGTAAGGATACAGACCTTGCTGACAGAACAAGGTCTAGGAAAGGTAATGCAAGACCGGCAAACACATGTAATTCCTCTATGAAAGATTTCTGTTTACTCTAATTGTCAACACTGTTTGACTGAACCTGATGTTCTTTTCTGTTGATAGAAATATTACGTAAATTACAGCTACCAGCATCTATATTAATTTAAGACAAAAGGCAATTCATTTGAAGACTAAAGGGATTGGTACAGTCCTAGTTCTCTTCTTTGGAAAAACATTTTCTGAAAGTAGAAGATTAAGTCAAAGTAACCCTAGTGATTTCATGAGAAAGCAGCAAATGAGTTGAAACACGAGCAAAGGTATTATGGCTCCCAGTTCAACATTTTTGTCTCTTCTGATGTATATGCGCACAACCAATGCCTCAAACAAGAGTTTTAAAAGCTTCCACTGACATGCAACATTTTGGAAGGCCTTTGGAAGAATGGGGGGGTAGGAGAAGATAATTTTTACAAGTATTATTTTCTTACATGGAATGTAAAACCATTTAATCCCTAAACCTGTTGCTATTTTTTCTGGAGCAGGTTTTTGCACTTATGTGTTTTAAATACTTTCAATTTTCTGTTTCTACCATGAATGCTTTCTAGCCACTTTTAAATAAATGTTTTGAGGAAGACTTTTTTTCTCTAATTACTATTATAACATGAAACAAAAAACTGTCATGAATCATCTTGTTCATTGACTTGTGTCTGGCAGAGAAGAGTACCAGCTGCTTCAGAAGAAGGGGCAAGAAATCTGAACAACAATAGAATAACTTATCCAGTTTGTACTTTTGAGCCCATATTTTGAAACCATATGTCATTTTTCCAATTTTTTTCTCTTTTTTAAGTCCTTCCAAACTCTCAGCATCCATGGTATTTTGTCACTGGGTTCCAGCAATGTACTGTTGCTTTCAATAACGTCTCCTTTCATCAGGCTTAGGAGTGTTGCCTTTCAGCCTCACTGGATGTCCCTTTTGTTGAATATGTAGGAAAACTTCGAGACAAAAAGAAAATTTATCTTCTTTACAATGTTTAGCATTATGGCCTCTTAATTTATGTATTTTCTAAAGGAAACCACTTCAATCTTTAAAATCTCTCATCCTGAAAGCCTTTATGCCTCTACTCACTAGTGACCTTCAGATAAACAAAAGCTGATGAATTTTCACATAGGTACTGTAGTTTTGTTTTTGCTCTAGGTTGATAACATTCCAGACCCAACAAGTAATTACAAAAGGGGAAAAAAATCCCCCACAACTTCTTCTGTTTATTTTTAACTTAACCAGGAATTGGTATTAGCTGGTAAAGAAAGTGAGGAAAACAAAGTTATTTTTTATCCCTGGAAGAAGGAAGTGAACAGGGCAAAATAAAGTCTTCCGACGGACAAGAAGAATTGATCAGCAAAGCAGCTTAGTTATTTGAGGGGGAAAAATGCTGAACATAGGAAAAATTCCATGGAAAACACAGGACAGTGATTTTCAGCTGGTGACATATTTATTGAAAGACGCTCAGACGGGGACTGAGTTGGGAAAGGCAAAGGGAAAGAGAAGGCAGCGGCCCAGCACCCTGAAATGATGAGGAAGGAGCAACAGTGGTCCTGAAGCCAGACTGGAAGGGAGGGATGGGGATGAGATACAGTGAGGACACCACTATAGCAGTGAGAAATCACCCTGCAATGTGTGTAGGTCCAAAACCAGGCCCTATTATTCTCTTGGCCTTTCTGCTGTCATTTTCGTCAATGCAAAATGCGTTGATGTATCATTGATATAGCATTGTTTTGATATTGCATTGCCCTAAACTCACTATGTAAAGGCAAACTCTCAGAGGTTACAGCAGTCAGCTTCTGAGAGCCACAGAAAGGAAAAGAAGGCAAAAAACCTTGGAAGAAGATCTGGAAGATCTGAAACAGTAAGGCTAGTAATTTTTTTGAGCTGTGTCCCAAGGTACCCACTGAAAGACATGCACTGCAAGAGAAACAGACAGTATTTCAATGAGAAAATATCACTGGAGGGATCAGAGATGCAGGAATTGTGTTGAAAAGTAGTGCTCCATAGATAAGTTTGATGCAAAGCCAGGAACTAGCATCAAATGTCAGCAGTGGAGAGATTGCATATGTGTGAAGAAGAGACAGAGCCATGGCAGATGCAATTTAGGCATAATAAAACTGAAATGAGTAAGACCAGAATAAACTAGGGAAACCCAGAAGTGACTCATTGCTGTTTACAGTTAGCAAGGAGAGACGAGAGGTATTTCTGCTGGGGATTTGGGGGGAGTGGGGGAGGTTGAGGAGGTATTCTGTCCAGTCAATTGCAAGATCAGTGCCAAGGGCTTTGTCCACTGAGGATTAAGGAGTCTGTGTAGTCATTCATTTGGAAAAAAATTATTACAGTTACTTTCTCTTTGATTCTCCTCCCAACACAAAATTTTTTATTGGTTGCACATCGCCTTAATCCGTGTAACGCTCAGGACTTTCCCTTCGCAGTCCTTCACGTGCAATGTTGTAGTCAGCCTCCCCCGCTGACACATCCTACCTACGTACCCTCAGTTCTGTGGCAGTACCTCTAGCCCTTCTGAATTGCTTTTCCTTCCACTCACCCTTTGCCACTACTTAGACTCTAAATTTTGGGTTATAACCCTGTGCTAGGGATGAAACAGAGCTTAGTAGGTAATACCAGTAAAAAGTAGTCTTTTAGACAGCGATTAAGTATTTCCCCATAAGGTATAAGCACAAAACTTATCAGCTCTGCAATGTCTCTGACCGATCGATGAGTGCTCCGGTCAGCTCTGTTGGCATAACAGGCAAGAAAAACCAATGGGGGAGACTGAGAAGGTCCTGAGAAAACTATAAAATTACTTTGAAAAAGATATTCAGGGAACACCTGATGCACTGGAGAAGACACCCAGAAGGGAATGCTTGTCTAGGGACACCCCCACACTCCTCTTCCTGGCTGACCATTGGGGAAACTTTTCCTTTTCTCTTTTCTCTCATTTCTTTTTTTTTTTCCTTTTCCATTGGAGCTGATGTATGCCACCAACTATGGAGCACAAAAAATATATCTTTTGTTTCATCATCCTGTGTGAAACTATATCCTGATGGGGGACAATCCATCCATTCATGATTTATTAGCCTGTCAAGAAATCTTAAAAACATTTTTCTGTATTAAATGTATGAATTCCCCTAAAAACAGAAGACAGCAAATATTCTCCCTTAGCTTAATACTGTAAAAAACAATTACATAGCAACAAGCTACAGGTTACAATTGAATTTGAGCTCATCTTTAAGTTGAGAAGTATTGCATTTTATGCGTGAAAAAGAGTGAAATAAATATTAACTTAACTGTCAAAATTTGTGGAATTTGATCTGTTTAAAAGATCATGTCAACATTTAAATCTAGCTGGGGGGAAATCTCAGGATCAAGTCACCTGTTTCGGTCAGATGGCTAATGGTAATTAGATCTTCACAAATCCCCTGGTAACCAGCTCCTAACAACTTTTGAAAAGTTATCTTAATTATCTTAAACAGTCCCTGACACTTAAATTGCTTGCTAATTTTACCATGTATTATAGAGACATGGCAAACTTACATTGGATGTACTGTACAAATATTTGTTAATTAATCCTCACAAAATATCCCCCTAAGATACATTAGTGACTATTACTTCTAATGACATTTTCTGGTGAATGCGTGGCAGCAGTTCAGGTCTTCCAGAGTCACACCTACACTTCTAGGCCCATGTTCACTCTTCCTTCTTGCGTTTCTACCCAAGTTTACCCCCGGGATGATCCCATAGTTTTGGGTCCCTTTTGAGGCTGATGATACAGTTAGCTGTTCAGCTGGACAACTGTGGGTGTCTAATTTAAGGTGAGCTGAACTGGTTTCTCAGTTATCTAGATTTACTGGCTGATAGGAGCCAAGCTCAGGTGAAGACCCCCTGCCTCAAAGACACCTAAAATACTCAATCTATGTGCTCTATCTCTTTTTCTTTTTCTTTTTTTTTTTTTTTTGATGCCTTTGCAGCACCGGCCTACACTGTGAAAGCGGCACAGCTCTCAGAAAAGAACCAAACCTAAGAGTTTGGTCCTTAATTTGTTCTCTCATAACTTTAATGCAACTGAAATAAAATATAACAGTTGAACATCATTGAAATAATGGGCTGATCTACCAGCTGGGCAAGAGGGAAGCATGCTGCAAACAGCTCAGTTCAATTACTCACTGCTTATTTTTTGTATATTAATTAAGCAATTTAGAAGCAAGAACCAAGACAAAAACAAAGAAAAACAAATCAGATGATCTCATAGTCTTGCAAGCTCTTGCTCTTGCCTCATCTCCAGGGCATCTTGGCTGACCCTTCACAACAGCTTGCTCCTCCTCCCCACATTTTTATGTCTTCCTTCTGTTACATGCAAAAAGAAAGGAGGGAAAAAGCTGCCTGACCAGCATTACAAATCCCATCTTTGCTGCTTTGAAGGATGGGATTAATTTGACCAGATGGAAATGTCTATAAGAGAGAGACCTACATCTCAGCTAGTCACCTAAGCTCTCTCTGGTAAATGGAGAGAAACTGGCACTTTCAGGACACAATTAATCTCATCCCCATGTAGATATTTAAACTAGGTCATATGAATCATGCCTTAGAAGAGACAATTCCTCTCTACTGACACTAAAGGGAGCCTGAAATCACTAGACATAGATGTTTACATTGGTTATGTCTGAAGTTAAGTGAGCTGAATGCCACCTGAGTTCTTTAGATCGCTTTCTTGCTTTAGAGGCAAAATGCTTTATATTCACTTTCTGGTTACACATGTGGCTAGAAACCAGTATGTGGCCTTCATGACCTCATTTTTAAGAACTCAAGCACTACAAGAGATGTGTGAAAGTATCATGTGATTCACTACAAAACAGGTTTTCATAAGAAATTAATAACATCTCAAAAGCACACAGGAAGAGTGTGTGAAAGTACTGGTCAGCACTCCAATACCTTTTCAGCAAGAATTCACATTCTTGACTTCATGGGTCATCTAGTAGAAGAGAAATCACCTTTCAAATTCTTAACATTTCCCTTTTCTAAAAGAACTATGGAGTATGATTTAATTTCTAACAAAATGCCATTTCATAGAATGTCTAGTTGCTGAGTTGCTAGCTGTTATCATAGCCATGTAAATCTGAGGAGATAAGTGAGACCAAAGAGCATTGTGTACCCAGAAGAATATCCGCTGTTTTTCAACCGCTAGAGATGGTCCAATAAAGGAAACCATCTCTTCCACACAAGCTTTGTTTCACTCACAATTTATTCACTTTTCCATTTTAACTGGGATATCCCTATTTTGCAAGATCAGCCCTTCAGGAATGCCTGACTTTCGATTAGTGCTTAGCTAGAGATAGATTTCTAAATAGGGACTTAAACAGAGACTGGGTTTAAAGAGATTCATTCCTAGCAATTTCTATTGTGCTACTTCTGGCTAATTTTTCAAAAGCACTTAGCATGGAATCCTGACAAAATATATATTAATTTCTGAAGGAAAGAAACACACATAATGCCAGGTTAATGGAAAACAGATCCTGTCAAGCTAACCAACGTGCTATCTTTTTTTCAGATGGGATTACAAATTTGGCTGACAATGGTAACAATATTGATATAACATACTTAGACTTCTGTAAATCAGTTGACACAGCACTGCATGACATTTTATTAAAAACAAGATCAAAATGGCACACATTAAATGGATTTAAAAGTGTCTAACTGACAGGATTCAGAATGTAATTACAAATGGGACAGTTGATCAGCTGTGTTCAGTGGGATCCTCGTGGGCTGCTCCTGGCCTTATGCTTTTCAAATGTTGATCAATCTGGGAGAAATCTCAGTCACTTACTACTGATGAGATTTAGCAATGACAGAAAAAAGATAGTGTGGTAAATGGTGCAGAAGACAGGTCACTGATACAGATCAATGTATTTTTTAACACAGACAGCAATACAGTCCTAACTCTGGGAAGAAAGTAAGCAACTCTTCCTTACGGGCACTTTACAGAGAGGTCTGCTGTTAAGCAGATGGCAGTCCTGCTTGATACGGGGCAGAACGTGCACTCCCAGCGCAGCAGAGTGGCTAAAGGAGCCAGCATAACCCTGGACAGACACACGGTATCTTTGGTGGGAGCCAGGACATTTATTACTTTTGCACGGGGCTGCAACTGCTCTGCGTGCAGCTGTGGCATGCACAGATCAGGAGGCCTGCTGTGAAACTGGAGAGAGCTCAAAGACGAGTCCTGAGAAGGATGAGAGCTCTGGCAATCATGCTTTGCAGTAAAAGATGCCAGGAGCTCCGTTTATTTACTTAATCAAAGAGATGATTAGGTGATGCCTTCGCTGCAGCCTAGAGCTGCTCACAGGGGGAACAACCCTTTGCAGTGGACTCCTCAGTCCAGCGGATTAAAATGTAGCAAAAACCTGAAAGTGACCCAAAAGCTGGAAGCTGAGACTAGGTTAAATCAGAACAGAAATATGGCACACACCTCCAACAGACTAATTAACCCATGGAATCATACATTTGTAAAGGCTGTGAGAGGTTCTCCCTCATTAGAAATTATTCAATAGAAACAGAATGTTTTTCTAAAAGGTATAGCAGGTGTCAAGAGATGTATCCTTCCCCCAACAACTCATGGTACTTTTACAGTCTGCGCTGACAGACTAGATTAATTATGATTGTTCTGTCTCACTTGAAAACTTGGCCATTTATTTTTGTTTGCAAATGAAAACTGAAGTTTTGAAAACAAATCTGGAGCAGGCTGAAAATCCTGTCCCAATTATCTGCAAATATGTGTGAATTATCTATGATATTTTTCTTCATCTGTCCTGCAACTTGGATGAAAATGCTTTTCTGAGTTTCAGTTGTCCAGTCAATCCTCCTTTTCTAAGGTTTTAATGATCTTCTGTGCTACCAAAGGCAGGCAAGCCTTCCCAATTACCTCTCTGCAGAGATTCCTATTTGAAATTTGAGAGGTTTACCTCTTTGGTGAAAGTGAGACTAAACCAAAAAATGTTTGTGCCCTGATTTCTCTGATTTATTTTTACAGGATTCAGATTTTGTTTTACTTGTCTTTCCAGAAGAAGTCTGGGAGCTAGTCAGTTATCAGGAGAATTTATACTACTTCAAACACTCGGATCTGTCCAGAGATACAAAGGGAAAAATCAGCCACCTCCTCCTCCTCTGAGAAAACAGTGATGGCTATGCTTTTAATAATAGTTTTTTCATTCTGTAACTTCTGTATTAGTCATTAATCTGTAGCTATCACTCATTATTTTGGCATGGGGACACAGGTGGAATGCAGACTGCCTGAATGTGTTCCAGAGTTCATTTCTTTGGTGTGTGTCCACAACTGGAAAAATATCAATTCTTCTTTTGGAATCTTCTTTTGCATCTTTACTTCCAAAAGACACTTTCCTTGTCTCCCACTGTCCGTAAGGATATCGTGGAAGGAAAGGGGTGGGGGCTTCCCCCTCCAAAACTAGGTACAAGCATTTCATACATTCATCCCATGCCAAAAACATGGGACCCAGGATAGGAACAAAACATCTCAGCATGTCCAAAATATATAAACAACCAGTAGCAGCAGCATTAAGAAACGACACACCTGTGAAGGCTAGCCCTGGAAAATGCAACATTCCACTCAACCACAGACAAAGAATATCTTTATCCAACTTAGCATGAACAGGAGACACAGATGAAGTTAGAAGTGAATGTAGATAGAAGCTAACCATGACAGATTGCTGGGCAGCCTTTAATTGTGGCACGATATTATCAACTCCATCCATCACTGATTAATGGTCTTCCCCACTTCTCCCCATCCAGGTGATAGGAGTCACAGAGTTTCCCAAGGAAAAAAACCAACAACTTACTTTTGCCTGGGTCATGTTTCTCAATATTTTGTAGGCAGCATTGCTGTCAGGATTGTTGATCTAATTTCTCTGCAATCTCATAAAAGTCACACAAACCCTGGCATCTTAAGTGCATAGGGCAAGCCTATCAGCAGTGATTTAACGGTAGAGGATTTAACTTTTCATCATTTTTACGTAAACATAAAATTGTCACATATAGACATATTATATTCTAGTTACTTGCACATATTAAAAACTCAACAAATTTAAATACTTTTACAGTCCTAGATATTTTCAATTCTCCTCTAACAAAAAGACCAATTATATATCTCTGATAAGAATAGCTCATCAGATAAGCTCTAATGAGCCCATATCAAAATGGGAGACACAAAACAGAATTGAAATATTTTTTTTTTTCATATTAGTATCTATCCAGAAATTTCTGAATGAAGAAAATAGTGCCTAGCTTCTGTATCTTCCAGCCACTATGTTTGTAACTAACTCTTCTAACTTTAGATAAGTACCCCTTATCCCCATAGCATAATATTCATATTTGCCTAGTGTTCATAAAGAATTCTTAGTAGTGGATTTAATTTCTTATACTGTGCTTGTCATTTTAGCATCTCTGTACCTATTCACACATTTATAATGGCCTTTAAGGGAATATTATTCTGGTCTATGGATTAAATATAGTCCCAATCTTATTATACCTAGAAAACCAAAGCTGCTGCTGTGTTATTAATCTGTTCTAATTACCACTTTCATTCATAACTTGTTATGGTCATGTATTGTAAATCAACACTTGCAGCTGGGTGGAGTGGTACAGTACGTACTTAGGTATTATAAATGCTTGCAAATCTGGCCACGTTTGATTTCAGAAGTGGAAAAATCAATCTTGTGGATTCAAATAATGTACTTCTTATTCAGATAGAACTACTATTTGAACTGTATGAGACTGGATTCAGACCTCCTGTTTACCAGAATTCCTATTAACATTGCTGCTGTGATTGCAAAAACTGGGCCATAAATGAGAACTTTTAACTTCCTGCAAAGCATGAGAGTGGGCAGTAGCAATATATTTTCGTAACAGGTACAGCAAGCTACCAAAGGAAAGAAATGCTGTGCTATTACTACCACTGCAATTTTGAGAGAGCTTTCTTTGTAGAAGCTGGTCCAAGAGATCACTAACCCCTTTTTGCAATGAGTTATCTCTTCCCTAAAATTCCGTCTTTATTTAACGAAAGGATGACAGCAATACAAACAGCTCAGCTGGTTTTAGCTCTCAAGGCTAGATCCCTCAGTTGTTAAACAAATCCCTTATAAAGTTCAAGGTCTTGCTTATTTTATAGCCTAGGCAAACATTTTATAAACAGATGACAAGATATATTACGGAAATGCAACTAGATATTCACAACCTACATAATATTACCCTTTTCCTTGTCCCCAAACCTCTCAGGGTGGAAATTCCATACCAACTTTGTTTGCTTTCTAGTATTAACCTCATTTTGCCTTGGTGTCCTGCAGTAGTAGAGGAACCGTACTTTGACCTGCCACTTGTGTTGTAGTTATGACTATGCAGTTACGAGTAAAGTAAGACAGACTGTCAGACATAAACAGAACTACAAAACAGAGTAACCTCAAATAAAAACCACCCCTGAGTCTATTCTTAATTACATTAGAAAAAGTGAGAAACCAGTCTTTCCTGCTTACTCCTTTTAAAATTCTATATCAAAGCCATTCATGTGACTTCTGAACTGTTCTTCACGTAATAGAGAGGTGCTAGAGGATGGTGCATGACAGAACATTTAAAGGAGGAAAATAAGCATAGGAAACCAAGTCTGTGAGAGCTGGGAGTCCAAATCATTTTTACTTCATCCCTCATTTGCAAAGAATACCATAAGATTACGGCAGAACATATTTTGGCAATACAGGCCCAACTCTGAAAGATCCATAAATTCTTTTCCCTTGGAAGACCAGAACAATTCTCGGTACACGTGGCAAAATACGTGACATACATACACAACTTAATTATGTACCTATATCATTAATATACACTGGGAGAGGGGAAGTAGATTTAAAAATGTAGACAGAAGTCAGCATCTGGGTTGGCATTTGTGATGTTTTGCAGCTTTTGGCAAGGAAACATTTTGCTATTTGTTACTATGATTCTCCTGCCTTTATTGCTTAATCTGCAACTTACGTTGCAATTGGGAACTACTAGGTTAACATAATTACTTTTATTTTTGGGTAGGACAAGAGGATGAACAGAGAGCGCTACAGTGATTAAAGGATGCTAGCTCCTAGCACCCTCCACGGGCCCTGGCCATACTCCTTTGCTACCCCAACGGGTCCTCTGCATCATCTAAGATCCTCAAAAAGTGACAACGCATAGGTCAAAATTTCAGCCATAAATCACTTCACGGTTCCCGTTTGACACAGCCTAGCAGAATCTTTTAGCTGAAGCACAGGAGATACAAGGGATGGCATGTAGAAGACTTCTCTCACCACCGCAGTGACCCAAAGTTAGCAGTCAGAACAAAAAAAAGGCTCTTAGTTAACCCAGTGTTCAGGTAGGAGCTCAGTTCTGTGAGGTGCCAAGTGTACCCATTAACATGAAGACAGCCTTAAACTCCTCCTGACGTAACTCTGAGCCTCCTGGGAAGCCTTTGGCACTTCAGAGGGTATGGATCTGAATTCACAACAAACCCCCTGATCTTTACGTGAAGCTCTGACGACCCCAAAGCCAGTGCTGACTGCTGCTGAGAAGGTGTTTCAAGGTGAGAGAGCCCAGGGCTCGCGTCAAGTCCCATGCTAAAGTACAAATGAAAGGCATCAGCTCTGCTACCCAAATTCCCAGAAGCACCGGCTCTGCCTCCGGTAAGACCCTCAAACCGGCTGCCAGAAATAGCAGCCCAGATTCACAGTAAAATCTGTCAGAACTACACACAGAGTCCACCAAGGGAAGGCAAAACTCCTACAAACTTTTAAAAGCAAAGCAAGACCCCAGTCCATAAAAGTTTTTCAAGCTTAGCTCAGACTGTGGAACTTAAATATTTGCAATGTTTCCCATAGTTTTACAAGAAATATTGCTAATACTGAGGGAATTTAAACTACTTGCCTAAGCCAAGAACAGAAAGTTTTTAATGGCAACCTCTAAAAATCTCTTGCATATAAATACAGAAAGTATTTTCAATACACAGTGGACACAATTAAAACTACAAACATTTGACACTTGGAAGTCCCCTGCCATAGTTAGCCTCTGCTCCTGAGACTTACTCATGCTGAAAATACAACAATATATTTAACTACCACATACAGTAGGGGTCCACTTTTTCAGACACACTGCACATTTCCACAACAGCACTTCTGATCTTGGAGGCACTGCTTTTAGATTTTAATTCCCTGACTTCTGAGCTTATTTATGATACCTTCCACTGAGGCATAAAATTGTGCATACATGAGAGAGCAAGAAAGAGATACATCAGAAATGTAGAAGCTTAATAATGCTATGTCAAGTAAATAGGTAATAGTAAGCAATAGTTATATTTTCTTTTTACTTTTTTTTTTTTTAATTCAAATGGAATTTAATTTTAAAAATGTAGTTCCAGAGAAACTCTGACAGAAGAAGATATTTTGCTCATAACTTCTCAGACATCTTTCTGCCTTTGTTAACCACTGACTTGGTTTCTGCTCAGGCAGGAAGAAATAATTATTCACATAGGCAGGTACGTGTTCATGGTCAGTACTATTCTTTAGTCAGCTGTAAAAATAGACTTTGATTAAGAATGCATGGGGTAGACCTCTTTTCCTTTTTATGAGTCTGCGTATGCCAACTAAGTTCACATGGGCAGTTTAAGATAGACTGGCAATCAAGAAGCGAGAGTCCTACCTTGAACTTGAAAAATCTGCTTTCTCTAAAGCCATAAACTGCAGCTGCCATCAGAAACAGACCCAATTGCTTTTCTTTTTCACTTTCCAGGGCAAGCAGATCTATTTCCTGTTACAGCCTGTACTTATAGTTTAATTCTATCTTATGACTTAAAGACTAAAATATTTGAGAACCACTAAGATTTTTCCACCCATTTAAAAGGGGGAAAATACAAAACTCGAAACAGATGTTTTATAATGTATTTCATTTATTTTGGCCACCCATAAAGCTGTGGCTTATGTTAGTGCCAACCAAGTCAAAAGCAACAGAGTTCTGCAGAAACACTATGTAATACATTTTAGAATGACCAGGCATGGGGAGCACCTTTCAATAAACTCCTACTTATTAAGTAATTTTCAATGTCAGAAAAAGAAAATAGGAACTACTGAAGATGCAAGTGGCACTGCCATACTTGGCCAGTTCCTGGGGGGATGTGCAAAGTTTGTGCAGCTTTTTTATGTTACTGTAGCCCAATGCAGAGCTTGGAAAATAGATCATCAAAGTATACATTGAAAGTGTATGAGTTTGAGGAAATTAGAACAAATGAAGACAACATCCTTAGAACAATATCATGTAAATAACAGATACTGTATATCAAACAATTCCTCCAGAGACACTTAACAGTTGAAGAAGTTCCAACAAATTAAAACTACTTTATCCAAACAATTGTCAGACTTGGGCTACTACAAACCTTTCACTTTTTTCTGTGTTTATGAATGGAAACAAAGACATTTCAAAAGTTAAACCCATGAGAATCCTAACAGTTGCTGTGGGACTTAATGATAAAGTATCTCATGGAAATTACAGTAAAAATAATCATAGTCAAATTTCCCCTGTACCTATTCTTATTTAGACTGAGAAATATTTCTCAACATCAGACCCACTTTGACAGAACACCTTCAGCACAGTACTGCAGTCTGGGGGACAAAATGAGCAATAAAGAATGGTTGGTCTCAAAACATCTCTTTATTGACAATTTACTGCATAAAACACAGGGCGTATGATGTGGATATAATTTACTAACCTGCCAAATACATTATAGGGAAAGCATAAGGAAAGGACAATGGATGTATTTTAGGAAGACAGAACAGCATTAAAAGTTTTAACTTGTGTTTTTTGGCTTGTTATCCACATATTGAAAGAAAATATATTTTTCACTTTCTTCCTCAGAAGTGGCACAGAAAGTGAATTGCAAAAGTTAATTAGAAAGTAATAAAATGTGAAAGCTTAGCAATTCAGTACAGCAATCAGCAGTACAGATCTTGACCACATACATAGAAGCAGACTCGTAGAATGTGAGCTTTTAATGCAAAATACTTTTTCAATCAAATGGCAAAAAAAGTTTTGACCTAATAAATAAATATGAAGTTCATTACTATCAAACCAAGTGCAAATACAGAAAACTCACTTTAATTCAAAGGCATGTTTAAAGCAGTTTGAAAGCAAAATATCCTTTACAATTATTTCTCCAGGTAAAACAGGTCTAACTGTGATTATCCGGCATTTACCAGTGCTTTCCTTCCCAGACACAGACACTCATTTGAACTTGAAAAAGCCAGAATGCCAGAAGTACCTCCCCAATATGTTGACTAAGGACTGTAATTCATTTAAATTATGCAACTGGATTCCCACAGCTGGCCCACAGCTTGGCTTAGAGCTCAGTTCAATGCCAATGATCCTGTCTGCTAATATTGTCCTACTTGCAGAGAAGGTAATATATCCAGCAACTTATATTGAAGTTCTGACACTAATTAACAGAGCAAGCAAATGTTGACATGAGTGACAAACGCTGGTTAATAGTTTCGGGGAGACCAGTGCTGCCAGCTGGCATTTTTCTGTAGCATTTTGCAGTAATAACCCCTTGCTTATTTCTTAGGATACTGCTTATAATTTGTTTGTATGCATTTCGTTTCAAGTTAGAAACAAATCAGCACAAAAAACAACCCGGATAACAGCAGCAAGACCCCCGAATTTCAGGCAAGTAATCAACGAGAAAGCATGCAAGCAGCATCACTTGGAGCATGCACGGGGGACTAGAGTATAGGAATTCTTATCCTATATAAAGCTATGTAGCCTTGCACAAACAGCCTTTGGCATCTTGTTTCTGGCCTACCTGGACAGTAGCAAAACATGTTTATCAGATCATACAAGCCCAGAACCTGAACTGCAAGCAGTTAAAAACTGAAGGTTGCTAAACTGCAAAATTAAAACATGCTTCTATTCTTTAGCTACACAGAGAACGATAAAACAAAGCCTCCACAACCACCTGTAATAATATGCCTGTTCAGCTAGCAATTCCAAAGTACTCAGCAACACAAGGTAGACATTTTCTGCAGCTGCTTTTACATGTACATTCCTGCCAAATTGTTGTCTCGTCTCCTCTTACCTTCACATTAGTCCGGAGTGCACAGTAACATGCAAAAAACATTGCAGTAAACAAGGAGCATATGGACCAGTATTCAGCGTCTCTGCTCTGCACAAACGGTACACACACGATCCCGAGCATGTGCTACTAAGGAGCATCCGTTCCCTCTGTCAGTTTGAAAATGCATTGATCTCTGTTTTTCTGACTACAAAAAGACATGTCTTGAAGGCACTGAGTGAAAGCTACATATCTCTTCACCGACTATATATAGAAATATGCCCAGTAATTTCAATTAGCAGAGAATTCAGCAGCTGAAACTTGGACCTCAGTTGCTTTTCCTTCCAGCATTTTAAATTCAGGGGGGAAAAAGGAGGGGGAACTCACCCAGAGGGGAAAGGTGAGGAATTAAAATGTAAGCAGCGAGTTACTTATATTTCCCCCTGGCTTTGATGTTTTCTTTTCAATATTTTACAAATGTTATACATGGAAAAATGCAGAAAGGTTTCTCTTCCAATTCTCAAATTTACTGTAGATTCTGCACTGTTTCTGTCTGCTCTTGTTAAAGATGCAGCATCCCTTTTAACAAAGACAACGTCATCAATCATGACAGATTCAACATGTTCTACTTACAAATACAGTCTCTGATTAAGGACAATGGCTGGCTGGCTTATTAACATTTCCTCAAATGCAAGTTCAGTCCCCTGTGCTAATCTATTTTTAAATAAAAAGTCCCACCTACTCCTTCACTCTCATTTAATAAAAATGCAGCGGACTAGTTCTAAAGCTCCTGAATTGCATTGTGCTCCTAGCTCAGACACTGGACATCGTTTTCAAACTGTTTTCTTGCTTGCTGGGATTAGAAACAGAGAGAAAAATTAAAATGAAAGCAGAAAAATCCTGGAGAAGGCTGTACCCTCACATTTGTAACTACATATTCTGAATTCAAAATGCTCAAATGTCTTCCAGAAGGAAGGAACTCAGAACCTAGCCAGAAGGCAAAGCTTTAATTCACAAGCACAAAAATAAGATCAAACCACTTCTTTCACTCCTGTCAACGCTGGGATGCTACGAATTAACTGATTGTTTACTAGACTGCAGGGACACAAAGTCAAAGACTCAACTCTTTGTTTACAGCACCGGGAAGCACCGATATTCATACTGAATTATGAAGCAGTCTTCAAGAATAAAACCAGAAAAGAGCCTCTTTTTTTTTTTTCACTGCAGCAGATACTGTGGGAGGCAAAGAGTGGAAAAGGCTTTACTACCTCCTTCTCTATCAGCACAGAGCAATTTGTGTAGGATAAGCATAACTTAATAGAAATATCTGCAGTGACTTTTAGGATTTCTTTAAATAATGCTTTACGTAAACCCCCTTGGAAATCTGCAGAAATATTGAAGTCCTATCAAAGTCAGTGGGTATCTTTCTGTGGGCAATGAGGTGAAGAAGCTTAAACAGAAGGACGTGCATTTAAAGAAGAAAAAAGGGGGGAGGGGAAAAGACGGCAGGGTTTTTTCCAACATCTTCCTAAAGACAAGCTCTCAGAAACTGTCGTCAACTCCAAGTGAACAGCTATTTTTAGCCTGTCATTGTTTGTGCCTTTTTTTAGGAACCAAAAAGGCAGTCGTGTTTAAAGCTAGATACTGCTTTGCAATGTATCCTAAGACAGCTACTTAATTTGATCCCCAGCTCCATCTGTCATACAAATTATGTAATTAGTAATCACAACCTTCTTTGGCACAAGCAATGACTTCCAGAACAAAAGAGGTGAACCCTGTTCTTAAATCTAATTCAGCAATTTTTGTTAGCAATGAAACTGGGGTCTAGATGCCATAGCTCATAAAGCTGGGATATCCCAAAGTTATGATAGTTCAGACTTGCTCTGCAGCAAAGCCATCAAATAAGCTAAAACATAGTAACGTGTTGCTCAGCAAAAGCACGGGAGAATTAATTGATGTGTTTTTCTGACACTCTTCAAGTGAATAGAAAGGGAAAGGAATCATGGTTTATTTTGCAGTACAATACATTAACAATTAAAATTAAGCATCTTAGTCATTGAAAAAATATCACAGGTCTTGGGGAATTCTCATCCACCAGAGAAATGCAATTCAAAAAGCAAAGATGAATAGATGCACAGTTCTGAACAGCGAGGCAAGGCTCAGGCGAGCATGTAGCTGCATATGAAAATCAAATTCAAGCCTCCTTTCTGCCAAAGGAATTACACAAGGTTTCAGTCAGCAAAGTCTTTGAAACAACTTCTTCACAGCCCTAAAAAGTTAATGGTTTTGGTTTTAGGCAAACAAACCCAATGTGGGGAAAAGAAGAATCTCACAAAAAGGAAGGAGGACTGGGTAACTATACGATACCCACGCGATCACCTGTATAAAAGACTTCAGACTCATTTAGGAAAACAAAAAGTAAGGCAGTCGCAAAAACCTCCCATGACTCCTGAGTGTCTAGGAGGAAAAGTTATCTAGGAAATTACAGACCCTGACCCTCATAACACTGCAAGAGTGAAAAGGGAAGACTCCCATCCATGTGGCGGATGCCTCCTATTATAACGGTGGGGCTTTGGGGAATTTGCTGGAAAATTGATACCTCTGTACCCGCCAACAAGGTATTACTTTGATAGCAGCCCAACCTAACACATTTAGCAGGGGCTACTCCAGGTAATCTACACAAGCAGATCCCCGCAGGGCTTGTTCACCTCTGCCAAAACATTTCTTATTGCAGCAGTCTAATTGTTAAAGGCAGCATTCTCATCAAGGACATACAGTATTTTAGTATGACTAACAGCTACTCAAAAGCATCACCTATGGGTGATATTTACGGTCTCTGACATACAGTTGATAACAATGAGTGAGGAAAAAGCCTTGCCCAAGTCTGCCAGACATGCCAAAAATAGCAGAACATTTCAAGTGTTCAGGGCCTCTTTAAACAGGAGACCGTGGCGAAGAACCCCACAGATGAAAGAAGTCACTCCATTTAAAGAAAAAAAAAAAAGGTTAAGTATAAAACCAGTAGAGAGACAGCAGTCCAAAAGGGCCACATTACAGACCCTCTTTAAAAAGACACAAAACCTGTGACCTGAATATTCTTTGATGACAGAAACCACTGGAGCCACTACCTTCAGCCGTGAAATTTCATGGTCACTTTTATCTTCCTGTGCCTTCAGAAGGGCAAAAGGGAACACTTGGAAGGAAACCCTGCTCGTCTGCAGAGGTTCAAAGGGAGGAGAGGGAACGTGCTGCCCTGGCAGACCTTGATCTCAGGAGGCCCCGAGGACAGTTTGCTTCGGAGGGGAGGAGGGGACAGCCCTTTGCAGCATCTGTCACTGCCCAGAAGAAGAGCAAGAGGAGTTAACAGCAGCAGTAGTAGTAATAGCTGTAGTAGCAGAAATGTCCTGTTGCCATTGTATCCCAAAGCTGTGGTCAAGGACCCCAGCGTGCTACGGCACTATACAAGGCAGACTGTACTAGGAAAACCTTGTAGAGGAACAATCAAACCATACTGGAGAGTACTATTTTGATCCTCAGCTGCCTAACCATTTTCAAGTTTGTTTTTTTCGCAAGCATCATGGAAAGGGCGGTATTTTAAAGGAGAATAACAATAAAAGCAATAGACTGCAGTAAAGAAAGCAACGCTCTCTAGCGTTTGCTCTAAACAGTGCCCCACTTAAGCACCACATTTGTGGGTAAATAGTATAAATTGCTTTTCAAAGGCTTGCTGCAATGAGACTGATTGTGTGATCGCCCTCTGATGATCATAAGTAAAGCAGAGATTATCTAGAAAAAACAGAAAAGAGAAGGGGAGAGGACTGAAGAAGAGGGTGCGTTGCTCTCCGAGTGGACGGAGGGAGAAATGACACTCCTGTCCTCCAAAAGAGTGGAGAGCTGATATCTGCAGGGAGTTGGACATAACGGTGGAGGTTTGCAAAGCCATCTGTAGGGTCTGGCCATGCAACTCTTATTAGTATCAACATTGATAATCCGCACCACTGACTTTCAGCAGCCAGGGGTGTAATTCTCCCTCTTTTTGCAGTAATGCTGGAGGTACTGGCTTGTGCAGTCATGGCACTATGGCTACAGTCATGCTCCATCACACCCTGTCTTTGCACACTGCAGTGATACAATCTGTATAGCACCCTAGTCCTACATTGCTTAAGTGCCTCTGATTTCAGCACACGAGCTTTAAACTGCAATGATTTTACTCCTTTCCCCACTTCTGAGACTTTAAATCATCATAAAAATGTTATTTTCCACAGCTACAGGAAGTTCATTTCACTGAAAATATCCGTGTCGGGGGGGGGGGGGGGGGGATATTGCAGGAAGCATTGGTGCGGAGAGCAGGTCTCGGGTGCTGTGGGGTCTACAGCTCCTAGATGGAAAATGTTGATTCCTGAAGAGTGGATTGAGTCTATGGGGCATCTGGACACAAGTGCAGAAAGAAGAACGTGGAACAAAAGCCACAACTGGCAAGAAGGCTTGCTTAGGTTTTTGCACTATAGCAGAGTTTAGTAAAACATAACAGATAGAGGAACTAAATCAGCAGCTTGCATTCAGCAAATCTTAAAATTTCCAGAAAGAGAAAGAAAAAAGAAAAAGACTGAATAGGTTATTTACAAACTCTCATCTCCAGTATTGTAAACATCTCTTTGGCACCCTGGCATTCTGATGCAAAAGTTGCTGTGTCAAATATTCTTCCTCCCTTCCAGGCCAGTAAACAGCAAAGACCTTCCCTTGGGCTGATTTAACTTAAGCCACAGTTTTTCCTGAAAACTTTCTGTTTCCTTTTTCCTGCACCATGCTGTTAATACAATTATCTCATTTCTGAGCATTTAATACTTTTCCTCCTCATGTCCAAGCTCTCTGCTTTCTGTCCTCTGTGATTGCACTGAGGAAGTTTTTGATCAGATATATGAGAAAAACACATACTTTACTTAGAAATCATTCCTTCTCGATATTAAATTTATACATATTTTATGAATCAAGCCATTGTGGTTAGTATTTTGAAACAGCCGTAAAACCATTTATAATAAGCAAATTTAAAGACACTATACGGCCAAAAAAATAAAAAAATAAGTGAACAATGGCCTGATCCTATGAGTCTTTTCTATGACTCGGAATTTTGCAGGAAAGGCTTCCTCATTGGTCCCAATGACCCTAAAACAGAATACTGCAAAACAAGGAACAGAAGCCCACAAAGAAGGAACTGGATTAAGCTTCACAAAGCATCTTGAGTTACTCAAAGCCGCATTTTTCCTCTGCTGTACCTGTAACCTGTGGATCAAGTTTATTTTATACCTCATCCTATCCAACTGATTGAGAAGACGTGACTCCATTACAGCCTTCATTGCGAGACCCAGGCTCTGAAGACTTTTCAGCTCCGAAAGTCCCCAACTGAATTCCCTGAATTTCACTCAAATTGATGACTAACAAGTCTCCACAACGTGCATTTCATTTTGTGACTATGAGAGGACAGCTGCCTTTCTTCTTGACTTGCATTCTCACAATAACACCTTGAAAAAGGTATTTCCATCCACAGTCATATTAAAAGCCAGGGCAACTTGGAATCCTAGCAGATTATGTAGGCTGTCTCCCTTGCTGATGGAAGATTAACTGTACATAGACTATTCTTGACAAATGTTTGTCTAACCTGTCCTTCAAAATCTTTCATGAAGGGAATACAATCTTTGCATTAGATGGTCCTTTATTCTTATTATGGGAATGTTTCTGTGACGATCAAGAACACGATCACCACGAACGTACCACCTATTATCCAAATGAGATTCATTTAGCAGAACTGCTCTTTTTGGAGTATTTTTTTAATTTTCCACTTCTGGGAGGTCATAAGGCTGGATAAATTGGCAGGAAAGACATGAAGCCCTAAACTCTATAGTTTTGAAGTGCTGGAAGAGCAAACGTACGCTGAAGCTTGCCATCTGCACATGGTACTCTTTATATCTTCACCTTTTTGGGGTAAGATTGTCACTGTGATAGCAGCGTGTATAGACAGACAGATTCCCATTTAGTCTGCATTTTTAATATGTGCACACATATTCACACATATACAGGGATATGCTTGCATGCAAAGTGCATGTTTGTGAGACAGAATACCAAGAGCAAAATAAGAAAGGGAGTATCTTCACTTTTGTTCCCGCTAGAAGGTAATATACAAGGTGGTTGGGCCTTTCTAATATACACTGCACGTGATTCAGCCCAGATAGATGTAGAGCTCAACACAAGGTAAAAAGCCTAGATGATTCGAAGCCCATGCTCGTTTTCCCTCAAAAAAATCATTTACCATGATTGTTTGAAAAACTTGGGGAAAATGAAACTTTGGGGAAAATGCCCATGCTCGTCTTCCCTTCAAAAAATCATTTACCATGATTGTTTGAAAAACTTGGGGAAAATGAAACTTTGGGGAGAATGATGTCTATCTTTTCATGATTTGCCATCACTCTCCAATTATGAATTAACATTTTACTTTTATAATTTATGAACTATAATTTATGAACTAAGCTAATTCATTTAAGCATAAAATCCACATTTCCATGGTAACAGCATGAATGAAGAAGAAATGAACTTCCAAAGTTCAACTGCATTTATTACAGTACTTAAAAATAAACCTACAGCAATTTTCATCCAGGAAATTACTGTAGTCTTTTTGTATGGAAAAAAAAACAAAAAATTAAAGCCCTTCCTGTAAATTTGTATAGGAACAACTTGATTTTGTATTGTACTCGATGAAGACCTGTGTGTATCAAAGCACCTAGGATTTTATTTTTTGTACTTATTTTGTAATTTTAATTAAGGAAACTATTTAAAGGGAACCTATTGTTAGATTGAGAAATATGATATAAAATTGTGTAACAGTGGAAGTAACCTATGCTTTCATGAAAACACAGGTTTAGGCTTTTTTTTTTGAGGTAGCCAGTATTTTCATTAAACAAGCAAAATGTTAGGTTTTACAAAAGAGAGTACAATGATGATATTCATTAGCCATGCTGTAACTATTCCTCTTCATTCAATTGATAAGAGTTATTAGCTTAATATGTTAACAAACTTCAGCTAGACGTCTGATCAATCAGATAAATACCTTGTTTTGAAAACCTGTTTAAATTTAGCCAGTTCTTGAAAAGTTATTTCAAACCTGCACAGCATTTGAAAGCAAAGGATAATTAATGAGTGAAACAATTTACAAGGAAAATAGTATATTTTCTATGTTCTAATGACTTCAAATCAAGAGTCAAGATATTTCTAGAAGCCTTATGAGTCAAAAGAAAATTATTGGGCTCAGTAAAGAATAAATAGGTAATCTAATTATTCTAATAATGTAATAAATCTAATAATCCATTTTCTTTAAAAAAAAGTAAAGAATACTCAAAGTAAGTATATTAGAAAAATGAAGGAGGAAAGAAATCTCTTAGTGGGGAGAATTCTTTTTGAAATATCGCCAAATAAACCAAAATAATGTACCTCTACAGGTGTAAATACATGATCCCCTTGTAATGAGAGCTTTTACAAATACAATTTGACAATTTGTCTATGGAATCTGAGAAAAGTGTGCTTAAATCAGGCATCCATATTACTTATGTATAACTATACACCTAATGCTACAAAAATGCTTGTCAGCAACCTATCTCTGTGAAAATCGGTGATGCATGTTATATTTGTATCTCCTCTGGGACCTGTGACTCTCAACATTTGAAGACACCTGGCCAACCTAGATACTTTTTCCACTAGCATTATCCAAATCATAAAAATAATCCCCAGACTAAGACTTTAAAAACTTACCCTAGCAGAAACAATAAAGTCAGCAAAAAACTCCCACGACTGACTGAGACATTTCCTGTAGAGTTTTACCAATTATTTCATTCTGTACTTCAGCTCCTCTTTTAGCCATCAAGTAAAAATATTTTCAGCTGTATTTCAGCTGTATTATTTTCAGCTGTACATACACAAGTCCATAGGAACCAATGAGATGCATCCCATGGTCCTGAGGGAACTGGCAGATGTAGTTGTTAAGCCACTCTCCATCAGATCTGAAAAGTCATGGCATCAGGCAAAGTAACCAGTGACTGGAAAAAAAGGGAAATACCACACCCATCTTTAAAAAGAATAAAAAGGAGGACCCTGGGAACTACCAACCAGTCAGCCTCAACTCTCTGCCTGGTAAGATCATGGAATCGATCCTCCTGGAAGCTATGTCAAGGCATGTGGATGGCAGGGAGGTGATTAGAGACAGCCAACACGGCTTCACAACAGGCAAATCATCACTAATTAATCTGCTGGCTTTCTACAACGAAGTGATGGAGTGACTGAGTTGCTGGATAAGGGAAGAATAACTGATGTCATCTATCTTGATTTCTGTAAGGCCTTTGACATGGACCCACACAACATCTTTGTCTCTAAATTGGAGAGAGAGGAATTTGATGGATGGGCTGTTCGATGGATAAGGAATGGGCTGGATAGCGACATACAAAGAGTTGCAGTCAACGGCTCAACGTCCAAATGGAGATCAGCATCAAGTGGTGGCCCTCAGGGGCCCATACTGGGACCAGTTCTGTTCAGTATCTTTATTAATGACATAGTGGGATAGAATGCACCCTCAGAAAGTTTGCCGATGTCACCAAGCTGTGTGGTGTGGTTAACACACTGGAGGAAAGGGATGCCATGCAGAGGGACCTGGACAGGCTTGAGACATGGGCCTGTGTGAACCTCATGAGGTTCAACACGGCCAAGTGCAAGGTCCTGCACATGGGTCGGGGCAATCCCCAGTACAGACTACGGGGTGAAGGGATTGAGAGAAGCCCTGCAGAGAAAGGAATACTGGTGGATAAAAAATTGGACATAAGCCAGCAATGTGCACTTGCAGCCCAGAGAGCCAATCATGTCCTGGGTTGCATCACAAGAAGTGTGGCCAGCAGGTCGAGGGAGGGGATTCTGCCTGTCTACTCTGTACTCATGAGACCCCACCTGGAGTACTGTGTCCAGCTCTGGGGCCCCCAACATAAGAAGGACATGGACCTGTTGGAGCAAGTCCAGAGGAGGGTCACAAAGATTATTTGAGGGCTGGAGCGCCTCCCCTATGAAGAAAGGCTGAGAGAGTTGGGATTGTTCATCCTGGAGAAGAGAAGGCTCTGGGAAGACCTCATTGCGGCCTTTCAGTACTTAAAGGGGACCTACAGAAAAGATAGGGAGGGACTTTTTACCAAGACCTGTAGTGACAGGACAAGGGGTAACAGTTTTAAACTGAAAGAGGGTAGGTTTAGATTAGAAGGAAGAAAATTTTTATGATGAGAGTGCTGAGATGCTGGCACAGGTTTCCCAGAGAGGTGGTAGGTGCCCCATCCCTGGACGTGTTCAAGGTCAGGTCGGACAGGGTTTTAAGCAACCTCATCTAGTTGAAGATGTCCCTGTCCAAGGCAGGGGGGTTGGACTAGATGAGCTTTAAAGGTCTTTTCCAACAGAAACCATTCTATGATTCTATGATTGCCCTTCCACTAGTACCTCTAGAGCTGTTCCTTATTTTTTAACAGAAAATTCTCAGGGTGTATATCTTTCTCAGAAACAGCACTTTTACCTATGTCTTTCACTTATCCTTTCTGTATGTCACCCTGCAACCTCATTGATGGCTATTAATTGCATTACCCTGTTGAAGTGGGGCATCCAGGAACACAAGTTACCTGGAAAAAAAGGTTTCATCCTTCATGACTGTCTGTCACTTACAAACTGATACTACTCTGCTGTTGCTGACGTCTTACAGCAGGTGTGATGTCATTTTACTCATCTCCACTAGGCCCTCATTCTGAGTTTTAAAACATCGGCACCACTAAAAATAGGGAAATGTATACATATATATATGCATACATATATACATACGTGTAAATATGTATATAGCAATCAACTTTTTGGAACCATTAAGATGTTAATTTCTATATACATATTACTATAATGAGAAGAGCAGTGCTTGTACTTGTTCCCTTCCCCCTTTTCTGCTACATCCCTCTCTGACTCCTACACACCAATTGAAATATTATTTCTAAATTGCTAAAATAAGGTGAATGATATCTTCTTTCAAACAGAATTCCTAAACCAAAAGTACTCCTGAGCAGCAAGTGGAAAAATCTACATCCTCTAAATCACTCCCAACTAATCAGACAACAAGGTTTTGAATCCACTGTTGCTTTTGAGAATTTCACCTGGTGTTCCTGAAAACTGCTGTTAAGAAGGCCTATCTCAGCAGTTAGACTTCATCTCTTTAGGGTCTGTAATTAATGGGATCATGAAAAACGAAGATAATTTTTAAATTTTCCACTGCGTAGTGATGCCCTACATGTACTGACTGAACCACTATTGTCACTGTTTCACTGTTCTAGGTTTGAGGAAATACCTCAAATGTTGTGGACAAAGCACAATTATTTCTTTCTGGACACCAGACTTCTCCAGTGACTTGAGTTGTCAAGAATTTGGTAAAAAAAGTCAAAATTTGAAAATGTCCTTAAGAGCTTTTTCAATTTAACCCATTGAGATGTTTTGTTTCCGCAAAGAAAAAATGCCGACTATATGAAAAATAAAATATAGAATATTAACATGTAATACTAGCTTAATATTATAAAGCAAATGTAAATGACAGCACAAAAATAGAGGATTTCAATATTATCAAAATTAGTCTACAAAGTCAAAATGATTCACTTCAACTTTTTATCACTGAAAATTTTATCTCAACCTGCAAAATATTCTCAACAAGTTATGTCTGAATAGAAACTTTCTACACCGATAGTATCTAAGAATTCTATTATTTCCCAGCAGTTAAAGAACATTGTTGCACTGATATTATTTAACCAGTTCTATTATTTCCAAGCAGTTAGAGGTTTCCTTTTAAAATACCCTGCCTTGCACATTTCTTCCACAGATGTCCTCTTCTCACTTCAGTATTCCCTTGAGTCACATGCAGTCAAGATCAGATAAATTCAGATAATGTCTTCAGTTGAAATATCTTATAAAATGCAAATTACTGCTATAATCTGATGATATTTCACAAGCTAACTGACTTTAGCACTGCTTTCTCTGTAACTGTTTATAAAAGCTAAAAATCTCTGACAATCTTTCTGGCTATGGGGCTGTCTATAAACATTTTGTTATTACTTCTATATGCAAAATTATTCTCAGTGTAGTACACAGGGTCAATATCTTTTGCATGGAGGACAAGACTGAATGAGACATGCATGCTGACAGCAGAATATCAATTGACTAGAGCCGTATTTATCTGAGAGGAAAATTTTCTGTTCCCTTAATACTTTATTTAAATAGTTTTAGAAATAGCACTCCCCTTGACCCAAAGAAGTTATAGCATGCCCCATTTCACATATTAACCAAAAATAACATCAAATCTCTTAGGAAAACAAAGTCAGAGTCTACTGTCAATCATAATACAAATAATCTTTTAATTCCAACAGGGTCATAAAGATCTACAGTCCTATAAAATACGAGAATCTGGCCCAAAGAATAAATAAAATCAGAGTAAAATATGATATATGCTGAGTGAAAATCTACTCCTACTAAAGCTAATACTAAAACCCCATCTTATTAATTTCAAAGAATTTTACTGATGTTCTTAAAGGTAGAAAATAAATGTTAATGCACACACCACAACAGTGAGTTTGTACGTAAACCTCGGTTATAAAGAGTTGGTGCTCCCCAGTATTCTTTTGGCAGATTACCAGCTCTACTTTAGCTATTCTACAAAAGCAGAGTAATACAGTCTGAGAGTATCTTTTTCTATCCCCTGCTCATCACCATATTCAAAGTGGAATGCACATATTGAAATATGCATTAAGAGTTGTTTGTGAATACTTGTCCAGTCACAATGACTGGGACACTGGATATAGCGTAAGGGCATCACGCAATTATCGCATAGTATTCCAAACACAAGAATACTGTCATCTGAACAATTTCATATACGTTCACAGTTCTTGGGTACTTTTAATCCAAGTGTGGTTTCCAGGTTTGGTTCCTACACCAAGTTTACTGCTGTAAACAGTGCAAAAATGATGGAAAGTGTATAAACTAGTAGCGATTGCTCAGAAAGTCAGGGACTTTGGTCCTGATCTAGATGATAGAAATATTGTGTGGGTCTCTAGTGGAAGTACATTTGAAGGGCAGATGGGCCGGAGATATTCCAGCTTGTATTTATCAATCAGAATTGAGGAAAGGCCACTAAGAGTTGTTTGTTTGTGACTCAGCAAGAGAAGTCAAACTGGACTATAAAAAGATTTTCACAAGGGAGGAGGATAGGATGATCTGTTGTGAGAGGTGACTCATGTCTAGAAAATAGAAGAATGTGTTTTGGTTAGTCTTTTGTGAACTGGAGAGATGCAATACAGCTGTTGATTTTTTTTAAATCTGAGTCCAAAGAGAGGGAATTAAGGGAAATAAATAAATAAAATAAACATACACCATAGGAAGGGCTTTTTTCCATCCTCCACCAAACCAACACAGGAATGTAGCTCATCTCCCCACCTTTGATGACTCTTGGCCTTTCACAAAACCTGTGATGTAATGATGTAATAAGGTAATGAGAATCAAATTTGATGGTTGACAGAGAGTGTGCTTATGCATATGCTTAAGTTTATCCTTTGTAATTATAAGAATGTATCTGTCTAAATACTTGTTCAGAAATCTGCTTATTAATGGATGATGCTGCTGCATACAACGCTCTTGAAAAACAAGCCAAACCACAAAATACATTAAATGGGCAGATGATTGCTGCCTGCTGATTTCAGTGGAGTTCTGGCCAGGAAGTCAGGCTAGATGATAGCCTGGGCCTTCTGGCCCAAATCCAGATGTACCTCTTTGCTAATCCACAGCAGAAAAAAGCACAAGATTGGAACAATCTGGAAAAGCTTGCAGCTTCCCAGTTGTTACTGTCTGTAACAGAAAGCTGTCATTTTATACTTTTGCTTTGCATTGTTCTCTGCTTCTTGTCCTATGTTGTCTATAAATAGTGGCATTTCATGCCAATTTATGAGGTGGATATTTGTAAGAGATGCAGAAATTCCAAAGCTATAACTGAAGCTGTTAAAACTCAAAATTAAGCTATGAAATGCTCAGAAATGTTGGCCACCTGCTATAATTAAAACTTTTAAACATTTCTCAGTACTTCTTGATACTTTAGTTTTCTCTGTCATTTGACAGCCTTCTGCACTGAAATAGCTTGTTGAATATTTTAGAATCAACATTACAGTACCACCACTTCAGTGAAAGAATTATAATTAATTTTTCACAACTGCATAATTTCAGGGCATTTTGAAATACAACTTCAGTGGGTTTCTTTAAGCTGCAGTGTCCCAGTGTCATATTGAACAGTTGTGTCTATGGCAACATGTTCTTATTATCATAGATCTCGTATACCTACCAACATCTCTGAATCTTTTTTTAGATAATTAACACAGAATTCAATGCTAAATGTTAAATTCAGCATGAAAATTGAAGTTCATGCATAAAGCGCTTTCTGACTACATATTGCCCTACACAGCTTGAACAGGTAAAACCTTTTTTGCATGAACAGAACTGGGAAACATTTGAGACCAAAACAGATCACAATTCACTTTTCATTTCCTGGCTTCTGCCACTATAAGAAACATCCATTTTTTCAGTATTTCATTATTGCATAGCAAATAGTGTAAATTAGAATGTTATTCCTCTATACTAGAAGACAAACTGGTAGCAGTTAGAGCCTGGATTGAGAGACAGGGCTCTCAGGATCTCTCTTTCAGCTTACCAGGTGTGGTAAACAGATCTACCTCTCAGTTTACTCATCTGCAAACTGGTATTTATAGTATCGCTCCCAGTAATCACTTTCAAAATATCAACATTCTCACTACAGCTCTCAGTCCTTGCTGCTCTGCCACTGCTCTGCAACTGCATCTTACTTTTCAGTAAGGACACGCTTCAGTCTGCAAAGCTTTGAATGACAAATATAAGTAATACTGGTTAATATTTCCAAGTCATTTTTAGGGATTGATTTGAAATATTTGATTTCCTTAATCTGAGCAAACATATCTCCATGCTCATTGAATCTTTGTGCTCTGCCATCTGAAGTGTGCAATTTTGTGCTCTACCACCTACAGCATTTCCCAAAGTATTTTTCCCTGTGTGAATGCATTTATTTGTACCTTCCTCTATCACAAGCAGCATGCTTGATTTCAAGAATGGAACTTGATCTTTCTCACAACCCTGCCAGCACATATTGAAGACATCTCTGGGTTGGCATCCCATATTTCTACCAAAAAAAAAATTGATCAAGCATTTAACGCTGTTATATTCTTAGTAAAATACCAAAATCAATGAAACGTCGTTTATTAATACTTCTCTGGGCTTTCCACTAGAATACACCATCAACATACTCACATCTCTGTTCAAATAATCTCTAAATTATTGTTAATGTTTTCCTGGTATGTGGTTTTACATTCCACTGACACATAGCTGTCAAAGGCAGCTATGCAGCACCCAGAGCAGCCTGCAATGTCTTCATCTTGCCTGTAAGAAGAATCTTTTGCTGCCCTACTCCTTCTTGTTTTCCTATATGATTCCCAGCTACTCTACAATCTCCACAGAAAACAAGTTCAAGGTGAAGGGCATGAGAGGAGAAGGCAATTTATGCCCTCTAGCCAAATTTTCTGAAGAAGCCTCTGACAGTTTTATGCCTGAAACATAATTCAGAGCTATGTAGGTAACGTGTCAGAAGGTCCAGCTGCAGAAATAGGACACAGAAAGAAACTAGTAAAGGAATCTTCTGTAACTCCAAGAGAAAGAGAAACTGCATACGTAAAATCTTAGCAGAGCAGTAGTTGCTCGCTGCCCTTTGCAGGTCAGGAGTTCACTGGTTTGGGCAACAGCTTGTGGCTCTTAAGACTTAGTTTAACTCCCTGCTTTGGCATTGGCACACACCAGCGTGATAAAGAGCAAGATGTTTAACCTACAAGATCTCAGGTTCTTATATATGCAGATTAGCTCATGAGCATGATTAAGTCTTTTAAACATTGTAGGATTCTCAGACGCTAGCAAAACAACCACAATAAAAGCAATGTTAAATCAAGCCTACCTAATCCCAACTAATCTGGGGCATAGCCTGACACCTAAAACCCATCTAAAGCCTCAAAAATCCACCCAGTCTGCTAGTTCTGCAGGTTCTCCAGAGCTTCTAAAGCCTTTAGACGCCTAAATTAATTTGTATCTCCTGATTTAGCCTGGAAGTTGTCTTCATCTTTACATTAACACATACTCGAAGCATCTATTCTAATAAATTGGTAACTATGGCCAACCTAAAACCTTGCTGCAACTCATCTTTGGGGAGATCGACACTAAAACCCTGACTAAAACCTTCTCTGACCTCTGTCTAATTATCTCTAAGAAGCATAAAATCTAGATGAAGTCAACACTACCATTAGCATCATGGTAATGGGTGCAGCAGCAAAAATGATACTGCCCTTTCACCTGAGATCCTTGTGTTTGTCACTCACTCGGGACCACGTAGATCACTCACCATCATTTTCAGAGGAGGTCTATGTGGCGAGATGCTGAGTGAATAGACTTTTCCTCTTGGTTCCCCATTACTCACAATAGAGACGTGAGTTAAGCAGACCATATAAGTCTTTGGAGCCTCCTGAGTTCCCTTGGTCTACGGAGAGCAATGAGTGCTTGAGCCAGGTAGGTTGTCTTCTGCATGTCCTGAGAGGCCTACCTCACTCCTTGTTCTTGTCAGGAATTTAGTTACGGTAGACAGACTTATCCCCTCTGCTCTCAAGCAGATGTCTAAACATTTACTGAGAGAATGCCCAAGTGAAGAATTGGAATTAGGCTGAATGCCACTGATGGAACCACGCTAGGAAGTATTTATTGATATGGCACAAGTCACGCACAACTGTATTACTAAGTCCACAGACTGCAATCCAAATAACGTTTTCAGTTAATAAAATGAAAGTTCAATAAACTAGGTCCCCTCCATAGAAACTAGACCAATTTACTTCGCATATAAAGCCACCATTTTGGTGTATGACTCAAAAGGAAAAAGACTCTTTAAGTGTGCAGGGAAGGCTAATCAAAACTGCATCCCATCTCTACACACGTTCCCTGGAAATGTGATTCATCCCCTTGCTTTCCTCCCAGATAGCTACAAAAATGGATGGAGGATTTAAGGAACTCCTTTCCACCAGTAATGTAAAAGCTGAGTCACCTCTTGCTATTCAGTCCATAGCCTGAAATAGCCTAACCTTGGGAGGAAATAGCCAAGATTTATAGATAAAGAAGGTGAAAAGAAAAGACCAGAAAAGAAATGAATCTGTGTATGGGAAAGCCTGAAACCTGATAACCAACCCTGTGATGAACTGCCAGAGCGCAGAGCTCAGCAGCTGGCTAACAAAGAGTGGATAGCCAATGAGTATGTTAACGGGCACTCCTGCATCAGGCTTGACTAGAGGGATGTTAAACACTAAATTAAAACCTAAGCATTGACCAGAGACCATATGCAAGGATAGTCATTTGGAAGCATTTTCGGCCTATCATTCTGTCTTCAAAAGCCCAGACAAAAAAGACTCTCCGTGAATCAGAAAAGGCTGAAATAGTCACCACATCAGTTCAGGAACCCAATGGCTCCTAGGTGAAAAAAGCAGTTTTCAAAAAGGAAATTCAAACTTGTCTTCTCCAACAGCTGCAGTTATCTCTTATCTCCTGGAAGCCAGAAATGTTCCAGTCCCTTTAGTAAAACAACATCCCAAGGATCCAACTGAATGTCTGGGGACTGGTCATTACATAGATGCTACCCTCCCGGGACCTATACTAATTTAGGATACGTACGTATCTTTCCAATGCTAGTTGACTTTGTGCTTTGTCTCATCTACTTTTTATTGCGTGTCAAAAGCAGAAAAAGCATCATTGTTCATCTCGGTGCTGAATAATCTTTCATGTAATCTTCTTTTCTGGAACTGGGAGTTTTTTAAGATAATGTGCATATTGTCTGAAATTAATGTATGCACAGCAGTTTTTCAACGCCGCTTAACAGCATTACTCTGGCTCATGCCAGTTAAATATGTTTCAGTAGATTTCAGACCAGATTTCTGCAGTGTAATCTCCTCAGTATTGCTCATGGCAAGTATCTGGAAACTTCAGTAGACGTGCAAGACGATGGCCCAGTGTCTTCCAATGTTTAAACAACACGACAGGAATAAATGCAAGGAATAAAATAATTTTCTTGGGTCACACAACTAGCCCTAAGCTCTAAATTTTCAGATCTGACTTCAAAGTACTCAATGGTATAGCCTGGGAGCTAGTTACTAGTGAAATCATATACTCTGGTGGTAGCTGAGAACTTCAGTTGTGTGTAAATGCATTATTTCAGTGAGTTCCTCAGATAGGCTCACTGCTTTCAAGCACCTAGTTTCTCGGGTTTTCTGAGATTGTGCCCAGTACAACAGGGAAGGCAAGTGAAAAGGTGCCTTTACATCATCTTTCCAACTTGCTGAATTTATCAATGTGTCTAGACAGAATTGGTCTGGATATTACAGGAACTTTTTGGCTACTGTGATATGATAGCCAATGGTCTTGATGTGTTAGGATTTACAAGGCTGGGCTCAACAAACAACAATGCAGCCAAGTCAGGGTAGAGTGTCACTCCAGGCACCGTAAGCCCTGTGCAAAGCAGCCTTGGGCTGCCATTTGGTGTAACTACTCTGCCAGCTCTCTATGAGGCAAGGGAATATGTAGGTGCCATGCCTACCACCTTGTAATGCAAGAGAAACTCCATCCTGGACTGCTCTTGTCATAAAGTGTCTCCTGTGGATGCATTATCAACAATTCCCAGAGGCCAGGCTTGATCATTCCCAGAAGCAGCCACATACCTAACCATAGCTTCCAGCTATATAGCTGTAATAGATGTTGCATAACTTAATGAATAAATAAGAAATCTAAAATAATAAAAATAAATAAAAAATAAAAATCAAATCATCAAGCTAGAAAGAGACAGCAAATGGTAATATGAAGATTATAAATAGATCAGTTCAATTTCAAAAGCTAATATGACAGTAACTCCAATGATTATAACTGTGATTTAAGCACACACAGAAGTACGAAGTCAGCTTACAGAATCAACTGACCTCTCTCAAGCATTAAGCTAGACATGTACTAATGTAAGTTTTGGTGTCATCAGCAATAAAAAGAACGGGTTTGACTCAGGTGACCAATATAACACGCTTCCTGGAAGCAATATCCACCAGTCCGCTGTAAGATAACTGTGGTGCTTCTTAAACTGCCTGGGAAAGGAAATCCACATTGTGAATTTATCTGTAATGAAAGTACAAGGAAAATCTTGCCTCAGACAGGGAAGAAATAAAGAAATCAGTTTCTGTGGTTCAATGTCAAATCACCGCAGCAAGATACAAATATCACAGTGGCTTGGTTTTTCTCCGACCCTTAACGCACCTTCCTCTATTTATCCTTCTGTCTTTCTTTGGCTACAGAGTCCCAGAGGCAAGGGAAACTAATGGCTTGCTTGCTTACACTTCAGTTTGATAGGACTGACATTTTCTTCCCACATTCCCAGAAAGGCCATAGTGAGACACCCACCCTCCAGCACGCCACCTTGCACCCCCTTCCCCACTTGCCGGTGTGAGATGAAGGGATGCGGTCCACATCAACCAGTCCCCGGCAAAGCAGCATTTCTGTACCCGTCTCACTCCATGGGACCCAGCCGCACTATTTCCCACTCCTTCATGTCGCGGAGGCTCACCAGGCTGGGGAGCAGGTTCCCAAAACAGACCCCACTGCCCCCCCCAGTCCCATGCAGGACCGAGTGCCGATGGGCAGGGGGAACCCTATTCTCTCCTTTGAAGGAGCCAGTTTTACTCCCAGTCTCACATCGCCCTGTACATTTGCTGTGACCCAGCAGCCTGATTTCACCGAAATGTTAAGAAGTGAAGTACTCTTCAGCCAAAATGATCCTCAGGCTTCACACTTCAGCATACATCGATATTGAAGCCTGCTGGGTAGTGCACTGGTATCTGATCTAGCTCTAAATAAGCTAGCTGAGATACTGGAATTAGTTAGAACAGCATGGTGTTGTCCATAGGTCAACTTCTTTTCCCCAAGTGGATAAATCAGCCTAGAGCAAACATATCCTTGACTGCAATCTACATGCAGGATTGTGCCTCCCCGCTGTCCAGCACACTGTCAGAAAATATTCACTCCGAAACTGAAATGGAATAGTTCTGATCTCTGCAGCTCATTTCAGCTCTAACATGTGCCATACCAGAGGCAGAAAGTAGCACTAAGAAAATTCAGTATTGGTTGAGTTTCCCCCTACCCTGCGATGACATTCTCCCTGGGGGTCTCCAACCAGCCAAGGCAACTTGCAGCACAGAAAGGCATTACACTGAAGAAATGGTTCTGCTGTGTAATCAAGTGTTTAAATAGACATTGTAAGTAGGCTACGGTGCACATGTGCACAATCCTGCAATTATTAATATACCTGAAAAATGATTAGGCAAAGTTTAGTCATCAAGAGAATACCATTGTAAGAACCAGGTTTTCCCCATCAGCTTTGTAATGGGGCAGAAGTGAACGACAGAATAGGCCAGATATGACAAATGATGTAACATAATTTAAATAACTCACCTATTAGTCTCATCTCCTTGCTATTACATAGTAGAAGGAATTAAAGATCAATGATAAGAACACTATATTTGAAACTCTGATCTAACTCAAGTCCTGTTAAAACTTTACCAAAGCCTATGATTGCATACAACCTCTTCCAAGCAGTGGCACATGCTTATGAGAGTTTCTTATGAGAAGAGTAGCTGTGAATTTGGATCTGTTATGGATAGGCAGCAGTTTGGTAACAAATAACTTATTGGATCAATTAGCCTCTTTTACTGAAACTGCTCACATGTTGCTAACGTGCTTCTCCAAATTATTTATTCTGCATCAATTACACAACAAATACTTTGTGCTGATATTTGTTTAACCTGCGAAGAGTTAGCAGCAGTTTATTGTGAATCTTTAAAATTCCAACTTTCAGTTATAGTGGTTAATTCTGGCTGAATATCCATTTCTGTTTATAGGCAGGGTAAATTTAACTCCTATGATCAGCTCCCTAATGTGGAACCCAACAATCTTCAACTGTTGGATTTCCTAGGGATTCCTAGTAGTAAACATGTTTTCTAGAATAACTGGAAAACAAACATGAAAGTGAAAAGTAAACAGCCAGAGTCCATGTGGTTATTTGCCCAGTGAATATTCATAGGCAATGCAAAGGGTTCATAATACTCTAGCCCTTACAAATGTACAATAAAATACTGAATAGAAATCTAGCATTATAATCTACACATTTGAATTTCTTTTCCTACTTGTTAAACTATATTAATTCAAAAAACCTTTTATCTCCCTAAAGAAAGGTGGGTGAGACACCACAGGAGAGAAGGTAGGAGTAAGTCTGTAAAGAAGAGGAAAAATTCCAAACTTTAGTCACTGAGAATAAGAGCAGAGAAGATGGGACATGAAGCAATTAACGGTAGATAAAACTACCTGTGGTAATGAACTACGTGTCTATTAGAGTTTGCACTGGAAGAGAGCAAAATGAGAGGGTGGGAATGGCAGTGGTGCCTCTTGCTCTCATCCCGAATGTCGATCCCTGTTTGGGGAGGCTTCTCTGCCTCCAGCCCCTCAGGAACTGTTATTTGTGTGGGAGAGCAGAATGCCAGTCTTTATTACTCACCCCTGTCAATTGGCACAGCGAAACCCAGCTCAAATATTTTGCTTGCTCTGTGCACACTGCTCCCAGGGGAATGCAGGGAAACCAAGAAACTCCAAGCAAAATCCCCGGGCAAAGAACTGATTTGGATTCTTAAGTTTTGCCACATAGCCATAGACACTCCACAGCTCATGGCTCCCATTGAAAGCTCCACTTCAAACTGAAGGGCTTCTCAAAATAGTTCGTGCTACGTTTCAGTGCATGCATGATGCAAGTCTCAGTTTGTGCTGGTGAGGTAGGAATTGCAGCTGGAGAGAGCAGTATGTACGAGCTTTGGGTGGTTTGTGGATCCCTAAAGAGCACTAGCTTGGCAGTTCTCTCTGTGCTGTATCCTGTCAAAGCCGAACAGCATGGTTCCGCAGGTGCCTCCTTTTGCCCTGCTGTCTTGATGTTCACTGTTCTGTACATTCCACTCATTTTCACTTACAACGTTTGTATTATTTTTTTCAAGCTTCTAGACCAGGCATTTGCACCTTCACATTAGAAACTATCTTTCTTCAACTGGAAAGGATTTTTTTTAAAGAGAACTCATAGCAAGTAACTCCATTAAGCTCACATCTTAAGCTTAAACTTAGTCCCAAGTCCAACAATAAAGTCCTCTCAGTCATCTATGTTTAAAACATGAAACAAAAGAGCAGTAAGAACACAACTAAACCTCATATAGTAACCAAGAATCTTTATTCTTAAAATGCATCATCAAGTTATTCAAAAACGTAAGTAAAACATAGCCATGTGTGGGAGCACAATTCTCCCACCTAAAATATTCATAAATTAATCTATGCCGGTACACATAGGAGAAAAAGCAGGTCCACTGGTATTTGAGATATATATATATATATTTGAAGAAAACCCCAACCTTTTAAGTTTTGAAGAAAGAGCCCTGAGTCCTCCAAGAGGGAATACAAGACATCTTTGATCACGTCCCTCATGACTGTCACTCGGGACATGATGTCTCACTGGTTGCTGACAGAATGCTAAGATCCTTGCGCCCCTGTATCTCAAGCTGCAATGAGGCTCTCTTAGCTATTGTATGTCATAGAATCACAGAATCACAGGACAGTTTGGGTTGGAAGGGACCTTTAAAGGTCACCTAGTCCAGCCCCCCTACTTTGGGCAGGGACATCTTCAAGCAGATCAGGTTGCTCAGAGCCCCGTCCAACCTGACCTTGTACAAGTATGGAAGTATATATGTCATATACTTACACTTCAAAGCAGATACTGCTCTATGGCATCTACTTTCTCCTAAAAAGGTGGACACTCAGCTTTTTGCCTCTTATTCCTACATCTAATTGTCTTGCCGCTGCTCCTTAGTGATAAGTGGTTATTTTCTAGCGCTAAACACAGGTATGGGTCATGTAGCCTTTAAAAGGTTGACAAAACAGTTAACATACAGACACAGTAAGAAATTAATAGTGCTTCCAATTCCATTCAATGAGCCTACATACCTGCATTAACTAGGTTTATAGTGAGCAGTGGTTGTCAGGGATAGTTAACTTTCCTGTTGGCAATGACCACATGCTTTTAAATGTTAAGAGAAATTCCAGTGTTAATGTGCTGCTGCCAAATCCCCAGGTTGCCCATTAACATTTGATGTCCTACAAATGTCCATTGCCATAAAGTGTGCGTAGCACTCATCTATTGCAAGTCCAGAAATGGTAGTGAACCCATGGAAGACATCCATATGTATCAAGTTTAAATGTGTAAATGCAAGCCAAAAAAAAAAAAAAAAAAAAGTAAATCCTCCAGGTGGAGCCAGCCAATGTGTCACATACCACTGGTATTTGTGAAGTCGTGGCAATTTTTGAAATCAATGCCAAGGAGGTGGATCAGATGGATATGAAATAGAAGTCACCAAAGGAATTTGGGACTGAGCTCCCAGAAATTAAGTTTTTTCCATTTGCAATCCCTAATTACACTATAGTAGGAGAAACTACAGTGCATAAACTCAATGGTACGGTGAATAAGAAAGAAAGATATAATCACAAAGTTCATTATTTGAAGCAACACATGTTTATGCCAGATATTAGTCCTTCCTGGGAACCATTTGTAATTCTGAACTCTTTCATAAAGGTTCCCACAAATTGCATCCAAGTTCCTTAATTTAGCTCTGGAAACAAGGGAGTTACCTACTTTTAACCACTTTGAGGAATGGACTTTCTATTCCCCTCCCTCTCCTCTCCAAGTTACTGAATTGGGTATGGCTAGAGGCATGCTGCTGTTTCACCTGAATTTCTACCATTTTCTTTCTGTACTGCCCTGTTGGAAACATTCCTGAGCTCAACCTAAGTTAGACTAGATACCATGATGGTGTTCATACCTAGTATCTTCTGACTGCTTGTGTTACATTAATAATAACATGTTAATTTACTCACTGCCCGCTAACAAAGCTGAAACTTTTAAAGAACTTGTAAACCAAAACAGTAAAAAATTTTGCAAAGCCAATTAACAAATATATTAAACTAAGAAAAAAGCTCATTTGTGCACACTAATGATGTCACCAATTTCAACCTTCAATTTCTGAGCAAATATTGATATCAATTAATAATACATGCCACTTACAGAGCTCTTTTCATCTTGAAAGAGCTTTATAAACATTGACTAATGAAATTGCCTGATCTTTTTCATTGTAATTCTATATATATATATAAAATTGGGGGCCAGGGAGGGAAACGCCGTTAAATGCCTAGGGACTTGAGTACCACAAAAGCAAGAGCAGAAAACTGTTTTTAATTTATGCACAAGCTGCTGCTTCTTCCTCATAAATGTTTTTCTTCTTCAGAGAAGCTCCCACCCAGGCCAGATGACCAGCAAAGGATGACCTGTTACTATTACATCAAAATCTTTCCAAGGTTGTTCCAGCACATAATTCCAAAATTAACTATCTGGAACTATTTTTATGCCATTTAAGAAACAACAATCTTCTTTGCCCTGTGACCTCTCTGGGGTTTTTTGTTGGGTTGGTTGGTTGGTTTGTTTAATGAAGTAGATCTCCTAATTTGTCTGAGATATCTTAGCAGCTGGACAAATATCCTGTATGGCTGTAACTATCCAAAATAATATCCCTTTTCTAGTGGTTCACAATGAAGTACTTTAACCCAACATGTAATCACTCTTGCCTCTTTTTCATATATAAAGTCTAGCCTTGCAACACAACTCTTATGGGGCTAAGAGAAAACTCTTGTAAACAGAGTGCATGAATCCCTGAGGCAATACAGCATTTATCAGCTAAAATTGTGTTTTTCCCAGTCTTGAGGAAAGAGCTGATAATTCCTATACCAGTTAAATGCAGTTTTACATATATTTAGCCCAGAAAGTTGTTGAAATGCTCATACAACCTCTTAAAGGATCTTTTTTCACTGCTAGATAAAGGATTTTCAGCTGAATTATATATAACAACGATGGCACTGTTGGAAAGGTTTATCAAAGATCATTACAGTCACTAAAAATACCACAAAATTTCACATGCTCCATCCCTGTGTAAAGTTGTTAATCAAAACTAGAGATACTAAGATGCATCAGTCTAATGATTATGAAATCTCAAGTGGTTTTACACCCTCAGGAATGATTTCTCTTGATAACAACCTCCAGGTAGGAATGATTATCTTACTGACATTACCTGAGATGCAAATTCTATGAATTCTGCAAAAAAGTTGTGTGACCTCTTTATGGCTACAGTGAGATATACCTTAGCACTGAAATATAAAAGCTTGATGTATGGGAATAATATGCTCTGGTATATTTTTCAGGATCATTTATTATTTATTTTAATGCGCTTTCAATAATTTTATTAGAATCAGTGATACACAGACAGTTTGTGATAACACAGTATCTTTCATAGAATTGGGGCCTTAGCAAATGACAGGCCTAAATTTCACAAATCATAATGCTCTTGATGGTTTATTAGTTTCTGCGTATTTTTCATATAAACAGATTTATGAACACGTTACTTTTTAGTACTGCCATTAAGAAAATATGATTTTTATAGTGCTAGACACACTTGGAGTAACCCAACTTGCTTTACATATTTATGAGGGATTCTTAGTTAGAATGTACTCATCAATAGCTGACACCCAAACCTAGACATTAACAGATGTTTTAATTAAGATGGGAATAGTATCCAGGATGACAAATATATTACCTGTTTTTCTCCAAGAGCTCCAGAAGCATTACCATTATTATGATAACCAGTAGCGCTGGTTATTTGTATTCTTGCAGCAACTACAGTTCGCAACAACAGAACACGGCCCTTTGTGTCATGTGCTGTACAAATAGGTACTAATATGCAATAAAGATACAGTACTTGTCATGGGAAGTTTCCAGTAATATATAGGAGACAAATTCAACAAAAGCAAGTAGCACATTGTCGTCTTCAGCTGTTACAGACGCAGACTGAGCAAGTGGTTTCAAGCAGGTATCTCCCTGGAAAAACAGTATCCTACAACATCATTATCATCACAAAAGATGCAGTGTCCCACTGCATCATCATCATCCAGAACTGCATTAGGGATGCAGATAAAATCCAACCTTGATGCAATACAGCACCTGATATCACTGGATGTCCTGACCTAGAGAAATGAACGCATACCATAGTAATGACTAAAAGTTGGCTATTGCCGTTCATACTAAAAAGGCATCATTTTAAGCAATAATTTTTATTGATGCTATAACTAAAATGAATTGCAAATAGGAGGGAGCAACATGGTTGAGTGTCACTGTCAAAGAGTGGGTTACGCAAAAGCTGCAGTGAAGGAAAAGAAAACTGCTAATACAGGAAGGCAGAATGACACTTTTGGATAATAAGAGATTTTAGCATCCTCTTGCTTTTTCTGTCCATATCCTGGCACCGGTTTCAGAGCTCCTTCTCCTATATCTCCTATATGTTCACATCAGCCTGCGAATGCCATGGTAACGTTTCCTCTGAATGCCACTGCATCACTGCCACCCCCAGAAACATTCTCATTCACCATCCTTGACTGTTCAGCCCCCACATTTCAACATATACTGAATCTGACTGCCTACTTCCAACATGTAAAGAAAAGCAATCTCATACCCAAATATCTGTCCCACCCACCAGCAATTCCCTTAATTTCTGTATTGAAAGATTCAGTTCTCCATTGCTGTCTTCCAAACATAAATGTTATTGATGTTATTTGTTAGTGTGTTTGTTGGGGATAATAATGTATAACATTTATTATGAGATAGCTTCAGTAGGTGCCAGAGGATTTCAGATAGGAGAGCCTGCACATACAAGATATAATTTTTGTTGGTTACAATCCACTCACTTAAACAGGGACCTAACTGCCCCCAAAGATTTGCAAAATCAAGCATTTAATGGCCATCACATCACTTTCAGTGGCTGATGCATCCCTGAGAAGCGTACATTCCATGGTCGTATCCACTTTAAGAAGAACTTTCCCATTTTCCTTTGCCAACACAATATATCTCCAAATTAGCTCAATCAGATGGGCTATGTCCCTTTACCTTTGTGACACGAACAGGGAGAATGAAGATTCCCAGCAACCAGAAGGAAGATACTGCATAGGAGACAATCTGCTTACTAATGATAAATGAAGCTATTCCATCAATTTCAGTGACACTTTTGCCTTTTACAGAAGTAGAAAATTTGGCCAAGAGAGCCTTCAGCCATCTGAAAGCAACTGCACAACTCTCAGTTGTCCTCTGGGAGGAAGAAGATCCCCTATCCTTCATGTCAGCCACTGATTTCTTAGTCAAACAAGCTTTCTGCCACTCTTAACATTCAAGACATCAGAGGCAAACTATCTTCTCCATGCACGTCAGTGGCTGGTTGACAAAGTCTCCGATATTGATTTTCTTACCAGAAATTGAAAACCTGTCACTCTGAACACTGACTCTCCTCTTGACTCCCAAGGCAGCTCCTCGGAAGCTGGGGTAAAATCCACACAGCCACCAAAGGGGGTAGCAGGACAAACACTCACTTTCCATTTGAGGACAACTGACTAAAAGAGCTCTTCAGGCAAAATTTCCAGCCCTTCTGCTGAGAGAGAAAGGTTTTTCTTCTTAAACCTTTATGGATTTCAGTTTGAAAGACATTTAGATTTTGCACTGAGGAAATTATACTGAGATGTTTACTACTGTAATGCACAAAAGGTTCTTTCAGAAGTTTAGGTTCTCCATTTAAAAATTAAATGTGATCTTAATTTTACTTATTAAAGGAAAATAAATATTCAAATCAAAGTCAAATGGACATAGTCCTCAATAGGGCTTTTCTTTCTGTAAGGAGACTAATGTACCTTATCTTACTTTGCCTTTTTTTTTTTTTTTGATAGATCTGAATTTCTTTTTTTTTAATCTGGAACTCTATCATTTATACAGCATAAACTAGAATTTTTGCTACTCTGTCAAAAATTTCAACATCTGCATATTCATACTGGTTTTGGCTGGCATAGAGTTAAACTTCTTCATAGTAGCTCGTATGGTGCTGCGTTTTGGATTTGTGACACAGAGCCAAGGGCTTTTCTGCTTCTCCCCCCACCCCACCAGCGAGGAGGCTGGGGGGGACACAAGGAGTTGGGGGGGACACAGCCGGGACAGCCGACCCCGACTGACCCCAGGGATATCCCAGACCATAGGACATCATGGTCGGCAGATAAAAGCTTGAGGAAGAAGGAAGAAGGGGGGATGTTTGCCGTTACGGTGTACGTCTTCCTGAGTCCCCGTTAGTTGTGATGGAGCCCTGCGGCCCTGGAGATGGCTGAACTCCTGCTGCCCATGGGAAGAAGGGAACGGATTCCTTGTTTTGCTTTGCTTGTGTGCACGGCTTTTGCTTTCCCTATTAAACTGTGTTTGTATCAGGAATTTAAATGGGGCTCATACCCACACAAGCACATGTGTACTGTTCAGTTATTACATGACCAATGTGGTTCTGGCAAACCAGAATTCCCCCAAACGCAGCCTGGGGGTGATCTGGGAGTTAGTATGGGTCACAGACCACTTCCAAGGCGGGCTGTCCAGACACAGCCGTCCTGTCTCAGCAAGGTTAAGAGACTTTAGCTGTATAGATGCAAGCCGTGTTGTGGCAGACTAAGTCAGGGCTAGAAAATGGCTGCTGGCCTCTTTTATTTGTTTATTAGTACACTAACCTCTTAGCATCTGCTCAGATCGTGAGTACAGTAAAAAAGAAAATATGCCCTGATGTATATTCCAGCATACATGAAAACATTCACCCGGTGAAATTCCTGTTGGTGACTACTTGGATGGCAAAACACACAAAGATCCCAGCTGGGATCACAAAGCCTCACACCAGTGATGAAACAGGGTCCTCTCTTTCCTTGAAAGAGTATGGAAATTCATGTTTGTACTTGTGAAGGAGAACACTAAGCTTTAAATCACATCCCCGTGACAACAAAATCCCCAAACCCTCCTTATTCTCCATCCTGCTATGGGCCCCTGAGAGCCACTTATCCTCACCTCTCCAGAAAAAGATCCCTGCAACTCATCCCTACCTACGTGGCTGGCATTGAGAGGGTTTGGGGTGTAATTAGTGACCCACCAGCATCAAGGAAAGTGCCAGTCTGGCAGGAACAGAAAGGCAGAGAAGATTGCTAGACCCATCAAGAAATTGCACTGTATATTACAAACCTGCGCTACAGACAGACAGAACAGAAAAGAAAGAGAGAAAGCTGTATGGCAACAGCGACAGAGAAAATTCAGAGCAAATGCTGGTCTCACAGGGATACAGGCCAAACAAACAAACTCCAGACATTGGATGGACTATGGCATTCTCTGCCACTCCTCTAACAAGACAGAGAGACACAGGACACAAAATTCAAGTCTGAATTTTCCTTAAAACCAGGTTGGAAGTTCAGGATTAAGATTCGGACCCTGATCCAGAGCAACATTAATCATTAAAACCCAAAAATCCCCAGAAGTAAGTGTATGAAAAACAGAACCACTCACAGTGATAAGATTTTGACAGCAAACAGATAGAAAGGTCTAAGATTCTCCTCTGCCTCAAAACTACCAGCAAGACCAGATCTGATCTGCCTCAGTGCCAAGTCATTGCACCAATGCCAAGTTGTACAGAGTAATTCAGCAGAGGTAAATACTCTTGTTCCAGCTGCTGCAAGTTCCAAAGTTTAAGTATCTAGATGATAAATTGTCAAAATCAAGTTTGCTTGCTCAGCATTATTTCAGCACTTTTATCTAAATGCATAACACCAATCTCACTGGCATGGTTTCTCTCTATCTTTTTACAGTATCACCTTTTAAAAAACTTGGAAATTTTAAAAAGGAATAATGACATCACAGGGTAATGTACTGAGCTTCCTCCCCTCCCCAGTTCATCACAGTTAGAGTTGTTAGAACCATACCACCGTCCCCTACCACTTGTACAACGTGTATTAGCTGTGAGAGTAATGAAGACAAATACTTTTCTACTAGTGTTCACGGCTACTTGCTATATTAATAAATAATGGGATCAGAACTCTGCAGAGGAGTTTTTCCTGGAGGATTCTTGTCTTTCTCTGTCACAGCTGTCAATTCACTATCCCTGTCCAGTTCATCACCCTGTGCTCTTCTCAGGTTCTGGTCTTGTTGCCTTTTCTCAGTCTCCTGAAGGCTTGAATCTTTCTCCCATTGTTTTCTTCCTGTCACTAAACCCCATTAATCTATTCTCCTCCAACATCATCCTCTTTTTTCCAGTCCCTAGGTATGCCTAGCTCAAGTACAGAGGAACAGCATCAACACTACGAGCAGATTATGGACCCCTCTGTTTTCTTTCTTGTCAAAGTCCCAATCAGCCTTGGGTAGGCACGACAATGCATTCCTTTACAGACACCTGATGTTTCTGTTAAGCCAGCGTGAAGGTACTGGGCCCACTCAAAACTGATGGAGTTGCAGTGACTGCAGGGCACATTCCAGTAGAGTCTACCTGTAATTATTATTTTTGCTGCATAGGAGCACAGGCAAAATCCAGCTTAACTCAGGTCCTGAATTGCCAGAGACTTATGGCAGAGGTATTAGAATATCAGCTGTAATAGTAATCTGAGAGGTTTCTGACCCACAGAGATATGAAAAGCTGTTTGGACAGCTGATCTTTGGACAACAAAGGCAGAAGATAACTTCTCACACATGGAGATGGCCTCCTGAAAAGAGCAGAAAAGAGCTCCCACTAGAACTTGGGAACAAGCTACTTGACCGAGAGAACAAAGTCAGACAATTCATTCCATCCTGACTTTTGTCAGAGGGAAAAGACCAACCACTACTAGTTCATTACAGCTGAAGCAGCAACAAAAGAGTTCACCTGCACTGATTTATCTAACACTCCCTACTGTTTGTCTTTGGTTCCACTAAACTCATTGCTTAATATACATCATAGCGCTTCTGCAGTCTCTTCTTTCCTAGTTTCATGCCTTTGACCCTGCTTCTCATAGGCAAGTTTTTGACATACACATTGAAGCATGACTTAATGATGGAATAGAGTTATCAATTAACAAAAAGTTCTTGTCCTTGAAGTCTTGTCAACCTCGGAAGGACATGCTTTTACTTAGAGCTGAATGAACCTGTGGAAGCATTTTATGGACCGCAAACAAAATAGAAACTCTTTCAGAAAGCTGCAACCTTGCAGTTCCAGATAAATAAATCATGTGGACTCTATGAACATTCAGAGACTGAAGAAAGTTTTTTCATTTATTGTGAGGTTTTGGATACTGACTAGACATTCACTTGAAATTCTTTCATCTTTGAAACCAAACTCGAAGCTATTCTGAGAAGTACCCTCTCACATGAATAAAAAACGACAGAGGAAGAGTATAAATATAGTCAACTAGTTAGCAATACACTTCCATGAACCCCATCATGACAGCAGTTATTTGCCTCTACATTCCTCGATATAGAAAATCACACTGATGGGTAAAAGGTAAAATTGAGGAGACTATAAAGGTCTCAGAAAGCATGTCTTCAAAAGACTACTATGTACAATGCGCTCAGCAAAAGATTCTCATAGCCAAAGCAATCAGCAAAATGGGGTCCTCAAACTCAGCACTGGAAGTGTAGACAAGGTCACGCGGGTGCCGTTGTGCTGGCAGTTCTGCCTGGTGGGGTGAAGACAAGATGAACCGATCTGATGGCTTTAATACTGTCTGGAGTGCAAGCTGGGCTTAGAAAGTTGGAGACAGCTTCATCCTCCGCTGGGTTTGCGTATGGAGGGTACTGACCTGCGTCCTGAGCTCTGAATACCCCAGAGAGACCTTCGGAAAGGCAACTTGTCCCACCACCCCATGTAACAGAGTCACCAGGAGGAGACTAGTCCTCCTCCAATAAATTCAGCACTAACAGGGATAGGATGAGTCCAGCTGTTGTTTCTAAGATAATCTAAAATAATACCTTCCATACGCATTCTTAATCAAACTTAAATTAGAATCTTTTCTGACCAGCCTTCTACTGACAGTCACAATAATGTTGTTACTTTAGCCTATGCTCTGGAACCAAGAATACAACCTTCAAATGTTGCCAAGACAATCAGGAAAAAGTTATTGCATGCTTTTGAGGCATTCTGATTTCAAAAGGACTTGTCCCACTGAGTTACTATGCTTTCTAACATTAACACAGCTTCAGGAGAGTAAGAAAAAGCAATTATGAGAACAGTATATAGACTAAGACTAAAAGGGAGGTAAGTTTTCCTTTCTCCTCTCCAATTATAGAATTTCTTTAATCTCTCTCTCAATCATCCTTTGCTGTTGTAACTATCTCCTTTCCTTCAATTTTATTCCTTACTTTCAATTTTTTTTTCCCTTATTAGAATACATTCCACCCAGATTGGAAGCTTTTTATCCCTGCTGGCTCAGATTGTGTCTTTATTTATCAAGGTATGCATTCTCTGTCTCTTCTATGTTATTCTTCAGCCCTTCAACCTTAACACTCTTTCATGTCCCACATCCACCTCCTTCCAGGACAGTTGGACTATCTGACTCCCAGCTTCAGGAAATGAGTTCTTCTGGTTATTTGTGTTTTTCTGATTCTGATTTATTCTTCTCTTATTCTGTGTTGTTTTGACTAACCTGTCCTCAGAAGATAGCTGATTACACAGCAAGGATGGTTTAAAAGTTTAAAGAGATTAGTAATTTTATTGTAAGCAACAAGAAATTTCAACTTTCTGGCTCTTTTGGCATGTAATAGAAAAGAAATTTTTCTAATTACCTTAGATTAGAAGATCAGTCATTTTCCCAAGTCATTACAATCTTTCTAGATTATTAGGTGAGGTTCGTAAGATTTAAAAATATTGACCAGGTCAAGGCTATACTTAAATTTTTTGTTTACTTTATGTGCACATTCTCCCAGAAGCATCTGGAAGAATTACTTTTTCCAATAGTAATAAAGTAAAGAAGACACTAGTAAATAATTAGAGCTCTTGAATGCAATGTACTAGCTTTCTAGTCCATAGCACATGACGGCTAATTATACCCATGGCTGAAGTTGCAAACTGAAAGCACTTTTACTGTATCCAAGTACAGATAATATTCCTAAGAAAGGAATGAAAAGGTTTGCTTTTAGCTCAGACCTGTTACGATGACCTCCACATTTATGAACGACACTGGAGGGAGCTACTAACAATCCAAACCAGAAAGCTCAAAATAGAGAAAATTTTGCAGAAATACTGCTTTGGGCATTTATCTACTTTCAGCTCTTGGTATCATACCAAGAGCACAAAAAAGAGAACTGATGTTAGACAATGGAAGCAACATAACCAAAAGTCAGAGTGGGAAGCGTTATGGTGGTTCCATGTACCGTGAGTGGTTTTCAGTGTATCTTTTGTAGTTTGCCAGGGGATGGGTGATGAAAAAGAAAAGCTGATGAAATAAGGCATGTTATTCTTGTAAAGCAGAGACTGAACTTCTAGACTTAAAAAAAAAAAAAACAACTTAAAATCTTTCCTGACTATTCATTAAAAGCTAGATAAAAATAACAGCTTGATTGTAAGGAGTTAAAGAGAATATCCTAGCCACTGAAAATGTTGCTTCATGCTTTAAAAAACCCAAAGAGTTTCCTAATAATAATGGGGAAAAGGTCCATTGCTTACCCTACAAAACCTTCTGGGCTGTAAACACTACAAAAAAAGGCTAATCAGTGGTATAGGCTTTCTGAGCATTTAATTTAAAAGGTCAGCCCTTAACAGGAAATGTACTGTAAAAATACCTTTCTGTTCATAATAAAGATCTACCTATCTATGTAATTATAATCTCTGTGATATCTAAGCACCTATTAAACTATGTAAATACAAAAAGATTGAAAAAAAGTCCTTTCTATTTTTCCTTACTATTATAATGTTTGTCTAAGCTTCTTCCATAAAGAGGGAAAGAAACCCTTCAATCCCCTCTTCTTGTTACCTGAGGAAAAGATCAACAAATAGAAGTGAAGCAACAATATCTACTCTAATTCTACTCTTTGTGGAAGAGGAAAAGAAGAAAGGAGGTAATAAGCGAAGGGTTATCTCATTGTAATGATGCTTACCTAGGTCTTTGTAAGTCAAATCGTGTACAAATATGAACACAACTTTAAAATCAGGCTGGATAAAAGTGCTGGATAAACTTTCGCTAATGCTCTCCTAAGAGGTGCTTTTAAGTAGAACCCTGACCCTGACCTTCTTCCTTTCCAAGAGCATAGCCCTTCCAGATGGGACAAATTTCCTTATGTCTTTAGTTCCTATATAATGTTTAGAGACTGGATAACTATATTTAATGAGTTTTGTAAACGTAGAGAAAATGTAGGTGGGAACTGCAAGAAGGGATGAATTCATAGAACCAGAGGAAGCAAATAACACATTAAATAATAGTTTTCATTCTTTATTCTAAATAAAATTCAGAGGCTAAATAACAGTCTGCAGGAAGATAATGGAGAAGCAATGGGAAGGTTCTGTACAAGTGAACTGGTCCCCTTCTCTTGATCCAGCAGCAGCAACCCTCTTCTACTATTTCACACCCAGAAAAAAAGAGAAAGTCCTTCCTAGAGTATGAAGTAAACAGGAAAAGTTCACTGTGCTAGGAAAACTCAGAGGATCTCTACTTGTGTCTTTTGGTGATTAGGTATGGATTATTAGCTTAGTTATAATTCAGACAAGTCCAGCAGTATATCATTTGGAAAAGTCCTCCAGGTGACTAGCAATGCATATGCCATTCATTTGCTCCTTTCTCTGCTCTTGCTAATTCAATCTTCCCGCAGTTCCCTTCCTACCTACATTGTCCTTTCTATAATTCATTTACAAAACCTATTAAAAAAAAAGAATGTTCTCGGAGTTTAACATAACTTCTTTATTCCACCGCTAATAATTGTTCTACATCACAGCTAAAGGTTTTTTGAACCTCTGATCTGCCTACTCAGTCCAGACAATTAACCTTTCCTCCTTGGGTACAATATGTAACAAAATGGAGTAGCTACTGGTTAGAAATTACCAAACACTTTTCATTTATAATATAAATAATAAAGTAACTTGTACTGTTGGAAAGAACACAAGATGGGCCTTTGAAAGTAAGTGAGACTGTTATTCCTTTTATATAATTCATAATAGATGCATTTTTTCTTCAGCCTTCTTGGTCTAAAGGATATGCAGCATTTTCTTTTTGGCAAAGAAAGCAGGAGCTACAGCTAAACATAAAACTAGTTCCATAGTTATAGAAATGCTTAAAGTATGATGGTACCAGATGAAAAGAGGCTAAGGAAAACATAAGAAAAAAGTTGGTAACTAAACCCTTACATTGATACTGTTTGCTGAGTTAACATATGTTTTTGTCTGTGTGTGGAATTCACTGTGCAATTTTAAAGTCAGTCTGGGTTTTTTTTACTGTTTTGATTTTTTATTCCTCTTTTTTTTTTTTTTGTAATCAGTGTAAATTGAAAAGACTGGTAACCTCATAAATCACTGACTGTGATTTTCTTTTACTGCAGTACAACTATGACAATCTGGCAGAGATAGCGTATTATGCCATCAACTCATCAGCTTTTCTCTTACTCTTGCTATGGAGCAGAACTAATAGAATTCAGAGAATAGTAAAGAAAAGCTATGCTGGCACATTAGAAGTCACATTTTTGTGCTATTATAATTCTAAAGCGGAATATTAGGAAATGAGTTTCACAGTTCTTATGGGAAAACAAATAGCCCTATCCTTCCACATCTTAGGATACAACAGCGATACAGAGTTTCAGTTCAGATTATTTAACCAAAGCCCCATTTGAACCTCCATATTTACAAAAATTGTCCCTGAATACCCTTAGATCTTCCTTAGTCTCTGTAAACATCATTAAGGGCATTTCTTCATCCAAGTCCACCTAAACCTACTTGATCGCAGTAGATGGGTGTGATTATAGTAATCAGAATTCCAGACTAAATAATTTTCAGAATTATTCTGCATTATATGGATCAACAAAAACCATTTTCAATTAAAAATCTGGGGACATGTTATTCCATCAATTTTTAAAAAGAATTTGTAACTGATCTTCCTTTCAGAGTAATTTTGACTGACTGCTTAGACTTAATGAAGGTCTTTACCTATTTTTGGAGTTAAATTTCGATGTGAGTTCCTGACTGCTGGAGCGTCCTCTTCTCTGACCTCCCATTTTATCCTCCAGGTCTGAAAAATGCATCTGCTAGTAAAACTTTTTTTTCTTATTGCTTTAATTATGCCCCTCATTCCCTCGAGTTTCTCCCTTAACTCATTACATTCAAGCCTCTTTCAAAGCCCTGTGGAGTTCTGTTCTTATTTATCTCCCCCCAGCTGCCTCTGCTTTTCTTTCCATGCCAGTCTTGACCAGCCAGTTTGCCAGCAGAGCACATAAAGACCTTTCGGTTTCCTCACTTACTATTTTGGCCACAAATTCAGTCACAAGATTTGTGCCATCTCTTTGATTAAGATCTCCCTGAAGGCTCATTTCTGCTGTGCTGCCTGTGGGTAATCTCTAGCTAATACCGACATAAACATTTAACTGTAACCTTATTCCAAAAAGCAATTGTCCACACTGTTTGCATGCTCTCCATACCTAATCTATTTAAATGTGTCTATTGTGAACACCCCGGGAAATGGCATGCCAGGAGTCTTATCGGGGAGGAGCACACATCACAGGAGGCATTTCATCCATCATCATACCCCAAAGGTAACCATTTCTACCCTTCTTTAAAAGAATTGTGAGGATCTGAAGTGGAAAATGCCCACTGGATGACTTATCCTGTCTCATAGAAGTGACTAGGTCATGCTCCTCAGGCTACAATAAAATAGGATGTCCAGTCTTTCATTAAACATATCCAGGGAAGGACCTTCCCTATTGCTAGCTCCTTTATATATTTTTTAGCCTGGGGATTGCCTTTCCCCAAGCTTCCTTTATTCATTGGTATTTTATGCATACTTACAGAGCACATTTTTTATTGTAAATAATGGAACTGCAATCTATTCATTCATAATTGATAGGCTCTGTACTCCTGCAGCCTGAGTACATTTTATGAAGAACCAGTGATACATAGCTCCTTTTGGAATGTAGTCCATGATCTGTATTTTTTCTCATTAGTCATTTCTGGAGTCCCACAAAGCTATAATCAGAAGAGAGCTGTGCTCCCTTAAACTGCATGTCCATTCAGCTCCAACCTGCAGGTTCGTGGGCACCAGCCCGACAGCAGATGCCCAAGGCAGAAGGATATGAGAAGCAGGTGAGCGGTGGTACTATAACAGTACTACCCTCTTCTGTTTAGCCATGGAACTCTATCCATTTCAGTCGTAAAGAGATGATTCTTATGTTACTTGATAATACACCTTATTTATCTCACATGATTTTATGTCTTTTTTATGCTTTTAGTGACAAGGTTTATAATATGCCTGTTAGGGCTCTCTTCCACAGTCCAGTTCCTCCTTCAATTTTTAGATCTCCTTTAGAAACATACGTATTTTGGTCTGGTTGCCTACTTTTATGTATCCTTGCATTTTACCTAAATTTCTCTGTTTCCTACTTGTGGTCGATGTCCTATCTTTTTAGGGTATGCCTACTCCCAAAGAGCCATCCTACCTGCAAACGTATGATGAGGAGGTCCCACGCGTGGGTCATTTCCATTTATTCTTTCATGCAGAACCTTCCTACGTTTCTTTCTCCTCATCAGCAGCACTAAGGCCATTCAGACACAACAGTCCACTCACCAGGTGTCCCATAAAAGTCTTTCGGGTGAACTTTTCTGCTTGGCCGGGTTGCCGCAGGGAGCTGGGGAAGCTGCAGTGGGTAAGAAGCTCACCTGGGAGACCCATAGGTGCCAGATGCCCATAGGATAATCATGCATAGGACTCCCCAGGCACTAAACTGGGGATTTCCACCTCTTCCCTCAGTCCTGCTGGATTCCTCTCTGCACCATGTTTTCTTTCCAGACTTTCTGAGGGAAGGGAGAATATTTTAATATTGCTACTACAGAGTGGTAACTCAGTGCTTCATTTTGTTCGTTTCCCTTTCACTTTATAATTTCTGTTTCTCTTTTTGTCCTTTATTTCTAGAGGTTGGAAAAGAGCTGATGGCTTTTTACATCTTCCCCGTCGCCTCCCTCCACTCTGGGATTCTGCTCACTTGAGATTCCCAGCCAAGTAAGGCATTACGTTAAGTGCTGCACTATCAGCAACAGTCACAGCTACTTTTTTTTATTATTATTTTTCCCCTAGTGAAACTGCAAAAATACAATTCCAAGTGTTTGTGGGGAGGGCAGGTCTGTAATGAATAGTAGTACAGAGATGCTGAGTTAGCAGGCATTGAGCTAATTCGGAACGAAAGGTAATATAATTATGTCAGTGCAGAGATCTCCAGAATATAGCTGTGCCGGTGCTATGCTGCACTTTCTAATGATCTCTTCTGCCAGGCTATAGCTCACAGATACTCGGGTCCAGGAACCAAATCCTCCTTCTCTGCATGGTTAGTGTGCACTAGTAAGCTCAGAAATCTCTGTACCTTACTCCATTCTGGAGTATTTATTATGTTAATATGTTATTAAGTGTTACATGTATGTGTATGCATGTATACATATGTACGCACCACATGTATATGGTATATGTGGCATATATTACATCTGATGTTACAAGATGTAATTATGCTAATAAATGTTATTTATCAACGAAAGCTCCTGTTTGGAAAAAACCACCACCACAACATTGGAAAAATGAGCTAAAAATCACTTGAAGAAAAGCAATATTTAAAATCAATTTAGTCTGGGAGATTGACAGCTGAACAAACCTTGTGGGATGGTATTGGAAAAACTTCAGTGAGTGAAGTGACCTTCACCTGCGACTCTGCGCTCACCAGTTTAAATGTTAGGTGCTCCCTCTCCACAGAGCTTGCTATATTGATCCCCAGAGCCAGACTTGAGTCTATACTTAATGGAGACTCAAGCAAACAAATATCATAACTGGTTGATAGAAATTTCTGGGCTGCTTGCATTTCAGCTGACTTACTATTCATCTGCCCTAACTTACACAGCTGCAGAACATAACCAATACATGTTACCACGTACCCTGAATACAGACACCTCAGATATAGTTTGACTGTTGTGAATATCCCAGAGTTACGAAAAGCGTTTTCCATGATAAAATGAACAGCTTTAACCTTCAGTTGGTTATTTTTTGAAGTAACTTTTCTTCAGTTGTACTGTGTTTATATATCAGCTTATCCGGGAAGCTGGACGTTATCTCTAGGAGGCTTTTTATTAAAGAAATGATACATTCGGCAGATTATGATACTGTTCTAGAAATGCCAATTATTGAAAAAAAATCACAGAAGGAGAAGGCCAAAGATTTGATCTGTTCTAGCTGTAGCATACTGTTATCTATTGATGTCAGGTGATTATTGAAAAATCACTTCTCAACACTAAAGACCAAACTGTGAATGGAAACCAGATCGCCTGATATTTCAAAAAATGCGAGTGAAGCGCAGAGAAAGGATAAAGGAGAAACAAATGTTAAAAAGCACCATAAAGCTTTTTTTAATAATGCATAAGGGTGGGACAGCTTGGCATATTCAGGGATTTGGGCTTTAAAAACCCTAAGCGTTCTCTCTGATCCCCAGAGGATCTGCCACACTGTCATTTATTTTCTAGCTAATGGGCCAGGTTCACTCGGAACATGGTTCCCATTCAGCAACAGCACAGTTTACACCAGATTAAACAGCTTGGTCCACCCGCCCACCCGCCCTGCTGCGCTCTCGCAAGCGTCTGCGTGCCTGAGCAGCGAGCTGGGCTGGGCACTGACCGGGCTGGAAAGACAAAAAAATAAAAACTAAAAAGAATATTTTCTGCCCGGATCCATTTGCAAGGCTGACTCCCTGTGTCGCTGCACAAACAGCAGAGCCAGGTCAAGGGCCGGAGCGAGGGGGCTGAAGCGGGGAGCCCTTCGGTGCACCAGTTCATTTCAGCCATAGCTCAAGCTGATTTAGGGGGCTGGGGGCGACATCTCGTAGGATTAGCTGATCCGAGCCCATCGGCCGGTACTGGTGCTGCCTCTGAGCCACTTGAACGTTTTTCGGTAGCTTCTGGCAGCACATCGAGCAGAGGGTACTGCCTTCCCCGGGTTACGGCCAACCGACTTTACAGGCACGGCCGACACTCTCTAATTGCTGCCGTGTGTTTCCCCCTCCATCTCTTCCCTGCTTCTTCACAGGAGGGCTGGGCTGACTGTAAGATGGTTTATTTTGGGCTGGAAAAGTGTGATTCTCTGTATTCACTGTTTCTGAGTGGAGGCAATGCGATGCCCTCCCTAACCTAGAATTTCATCTATGAGTTTGGGTGAAGGTAGACAAGAAGAAAGAACAGAGGGGCACACATTGGCCTTTAATCCTGTCCATAATGACTATTATCAGTGCTGCTGCCAGTTTGTGACCCAAGATGTAATGGGAATTCCCTCTGAGGCTGTGAATGGATCAAGGTTAACTGCTTTGTGAAATCTGGGAAAAATACATCTCTCTGCATGGTGTCAACAGCAAGGTTCGCCCTACAAACACTGAGTAGCCGCACCGTGGCAGTTAACGAGCAGCTGACTGGTCACCAGTCCCACCATACTGGCCATAATGGTGCAGGGCTGTGTAGACAGGGCAGCTCCCAGCAGCAGGAGGAAACGAGGCAGCATCTGCTGCCGGCACCATCATCCCACTGGAAATAACCACGCACCCAACTCAGCTCCTTTGGGCAATGGAATGATGGGACCCATGGGCGCTTCTGCCATGTCATACCTGTTAAGCATCACTGCACCTTTCATTCTTCCCTTCTTCCTCCCTTTCTCTCTTCCCTACTACCCTCCTTCCTTCCTTCCTCCTTTCCTCCCTCCCTTCCTCCCCCTAGACCACGTCGCCTGTGTCCTGTGACTCTTGGCCTTGTGAAAATTTGGCAGCCATCCTGATTTATACCGGTTGTCAGTGATTTGAGCATAGGGTTGGTCTTAATAGAAAGCATATCAAGATGAATTTAAAATTAGAAGTGTGTTGTTTCTCTTGGATAATAGCTAGATTTTCTAATGCAAGTGGCCATTTCCCCCCAGATGAAGAGTCTTTGATCTTAACATTGAAAAACTGTAATTTCTAGGGGTTTACTGCATGAGTATCTGGAAAATTCAACAATGTAGCTACTCATAAAAATTATTGTAATACTGCATAAAGAGTAGAAGGTTATTTCTTGGTGTTAGCAATAAAGTTACTATGGAGAACTTTTAGACAAGAAAAGATACAACAAGAAATGTTCTGAATAGCAATACTGTGAATCTAGCTGTTGAGCTGGAATGCAGACTAGGAGGGGATGTGTCTGAACCTGGTTTTGTGAGTTTTTATTCGTACAAAGGACCATGTTTAAAAAATGCAGGGGATGCCATCAGTTATCTGGCACTGGGAGAGTAGTACTGTAGCTTACTGCAGGAGCCAGCTCACTTTGCTTTTGGCTCAAATTGTTACTATTCACAAAACAGGAACCCAATTTTTAAGTCGGTTAATATTAGCTACTGCAAACAAGCAGCAGGTTCTGCATGCTCTGTCAAGGGCCTGACTTCTAAGAGAAATAAGTTCTGTCTTGGTACAGAATGTGAAACTGTAAGCATGCCAGAGAGATATGGAATGCCATAGGTAATTTAGTCAAAATTAGGCTTATTGGCAAAGTCCAAAGCAGTTAATGTTATACTCACTCTCCAGGAACCCTACAGGCTCATGGATTTGGAGAACATGAATAGCCATAATTTGTTTCTCAGAAAGATTTCATCTCTTTTCAAATCAGAAGCATGAAACCCACTAATGTTATTGTATGTTGCTAACAGAATTTTCAAGATCGTTGAGAAAAGGAAGCCAATAGTGTAAGTGATGGTGATTGTTTCGAAGACTGGAGGTCAAATAAAGAAAAGCATCTTGTTGTTCTGTTAGCATGAAGGCAAATCAAAAGAAATGCAAAGATAACATGCCTGAAAAGGCAGAGATTCAAAGAACATAAATGAATCTCTTGAACACATAATACAGTAAATTACTAAATTATAAAGCAATTAAAATAATGGACATGAAAATGTATAGATATGCAATAAAATATTTATGAAGCCGGTGGCTATGAACGTAACACGAAGTCTTAATCCTTCTTGTTTAGTAACCGTAGTTATGGAGAATCACAAATCACTATTAAGGATGGGCCTGACCGATTTTTCAGAGGTATAGTTCAAAGGAGGTCTCATTGCATCTGCAGATGGAAAACTCAGTGTGAAAAAAAGTCTCTGGGCAAAATGCTCCTTTTATTACCTTAACGTTATTATTATATATTCTTAAGCTATTTGCAGTAAATGAATGATTGTAACAGTTAACTCAGGAGGAAGAACTCGTTTAAAACAGTGCTAAGTCCTAGTATAGCTTAAGACACTTCAGTAAGAAGAGAAAATCCACAGTATGCCTTCACTGCTGGGTTATTTCTCACTCTTGAGGCAGAAATTTCCATCGGGAAGTTGGTGCAGGAGAAAGGGCAGGACCACATCAGACTCTTCTTACTACGTTATTTGAGTTTTTACTTGTGCTTACAAGTAAAGTTTTAAACGTTCCAAGCAAAGAGCGACTTCATAGTAAAGACGATCCCGAAGTGTGATCTGTGTCCAATGCACCTGCCCAACAGCTTGGTTTGCTCCCTGTTACATATTTGGTTCTCGGTCCCTGACCACGAGCCCATACTACACCCCTGCGGCTGTGTTCACTGGCTCCCTTTCAGATGGGCCCATTTGGTATCTTCAAAATGATAACTGCTGAGAACTGCTTATTGCACTAAGAGATCACATGAACCTCAGGTCAGAAAATGCTAACTGCAGGTGGAGAAAGAGCATAGAGATTTGCAAAAATGCTTAGCCGTCCCCAAAATACCTGACAGATGCAAGAAAAAGAGGTTTGCACAGTCATATGACTAAAAGAGGGAAAGAATCAACATCTAGCCCTATATTTATTTTATTTGAGACTTTTCCCTTACGCAAGAAGTTCCCAGGCTTATAAATTAATGTTGAGAAATGGAACAAATGGACAAATAAATAAATAAATGTGTTACTAGATGGTCTAGGCTTGATATTGCAAGCTGCTTTGCGCCTTCAGAGCTTACTGAAGTCTTGAGGAACTGAGGCTCTCACACTGAAGGGGAGTGAATATCTGGCAAGATCAGACTGTTGGTACTGCCTCCAGGGAGCATACATTTCTAGAGCAAGAAGTAAACCCTCATTATCCCTCTTTTTATTCCCAGCTCCCATTTTGTTTAAGGGGCTAGGCAGATTCAAAAAAGCCTTCCTCATTTCCATAGTACGATATAAAAATAAGGCCAATGAATAATGGAACTGCTCGCCCAGCTCTGTAAGACTGTGATGGATAGCACATATCCATTTAGGAGATGCGAGTTGTCGAAGAAACAGACATGGGGAAAAACATAATAAAAAGATAGATCACCTTTGAAATACACCTGCTAGCTTTGCCTGCAGATAAAGTAGAAAAAAAAAAGACTATTTCCCCCTCGTCTGTAAAAGCGATGAGACATCAGGCATATTTCCTTTCACTTGTAAAACTTCTCAGGTGCTTCTCCTAGCTGGGAGCGGCAGAGATGGGCTGCGGCTGTGATGATCGCCCTAAGGCAATGAGCGCACAGCTGAAGTTCCTCCACCCCTGGTCTAGATCTTTTGCTCTGCAGAGGAGCAATGCTCATGGACTTCAATGGAGATTACTCGTCCTCTTGTATTTCTCTTCTACAAACAGATCTTTTTCCAAACGCTCCCACAATTAAGACCAGGTTTTCAGAAGTGTGCAGCAGCTCTCACTGTACAACATCTGGTGGGGTAGGAAGCCACAGTAGAGAAGCTGAAGGTGCTTTTACAGGCTCCAGTTGCAGGTCTTGAGGTCATTTGAACATCAGACCCCACTTATACGTATTTCCAATTGTAAAATAAACCATACATCCCATGAAGAGGCCAGTATAAAGTTTGTATATCAGGTCAATCCCATTAAAATCCCATTAGTTCTTGGGATGGCTCATTGCATAGATACGTTTTTATCCTCCATGAGCCTGACTATTTATTACTGCCTTAAAACATCCTTCGCGATGGGACTTCTAGCATTGATTTCAATGTGTTCAGGATGCAACCCAGTGTCTCTAAGAGAAGGTGAATAAAATCTTAAAGCCTGTTGTGCTGTTTAAAGTAACAGTCTGTGTCAGTGAAGAATGCAGCATTTTGTTTGTAGGTAAAAGAATGCAGCTAGAAATGTTTGGGGTTTTTTTCCTTTTACTTAAGCTAAAGATTTTTCAAGATATAATCATCTGTCTCCTCACTGCAGCAAGATGCTATTTTGATAGAATTAATTTTAAATAAGCTCCCAGCCTTTCATAGTTCAGTGCACTAATTACTTCCACACAACACAAACGCAAGATGACGCTTCTTATAAGCGGGGTTGTAGGGATGCTAGAGCCAGGGAAACACAGAAAGGCAGAGTTGAGACAGTGTATAATTTGTTCATCTTTTACACACAGAGGTACAAAAGCACATTCAGGCTAAATGCTGAAATGCTAGATAAGGATATAAACCTGCAGGAAAGAGATACACATAACTAAGGATCTTTTGTTCTTTCTTTTTAGAGCACAGAAGAAATATATAGTTGCTTCATATTGCTAGCCAAGAATGTCCTTAAAAGCTAGCAGTGGGCCAACACATCTAGAATCGTCTGAGGTATATCCAAGTCATCTATTTCATGATTAGCAACAAAAAGAATCAACACAATATTTAAAGTTTGGGTTTAAAAAAAAAAAAAAAAGATTAGTTCAACACAAGATTTTTTTAATGGAAAACTATTTTTCAAATACATCATTTGTTCATTAGATAAGATAAATTATCCAAGATTCCTTCGCAATTTAACTTGCTACAAATCAATATAAGACTTTTTAAAAATTATTATTTAAATCAATTTCAATTCTGAGCAAGCCATAGGCTGGACATTACAGAATGAGGGCAAAACCATTTTAAAAGATTTTAAAAATAATTTTATGTGGAAAAAGCAGGATTGAGCCCTATATACATCCATATTTAGCTTTATTTTCCCCCTAGCCGCTGGGAAGGGAAGAGCTGAGAAGGCTGCACCTCACTCAGAAAGCTCTCAAATCACAGTGCTAAAATTTAAATGCTGCAGTGCTCTGTATGTTAACTATGTTGGCAATGTTAGTTGGCAGATCCTCTACAAACCCTTATTAACTCCTTATGTTAATTTCAACATTTTGCCTGTTAAGCATCTATAAATCAGTTCCCAAACTCCTTCCTGCGCTCACGTAATAAGGCTATTTAATAGAATACTGTGCTTAGTATACATACCAACTACTCAGAAGGAGTATTAAATCAGCTAGCTTGACCTCCAGTCTGAATTCAGATTAATCTGCTACTTACTTGTCCTGCACTGCCCTTCTCTGTCAGTTTAAAGGGTTTTTCCTCTCTTGGGAAACCCTGGTTTGGAAGAGACCTCATCTGGAATTCAACATCTAAAAGTTAGGACTAATTTAAGCTAGAGTCCTAGGCTTTCTCTATAGTCAGTAGAAAGACAGGCTGCCTTGGTGGCAACTGATCTTGGATAGGTTTAATCATCCTTTGGAAGCAGTTTTCCTTCTGCTCGGGCTTTTGAGGGAACCGTAATTGCGGACTACGTGCTCCTAACATTGAAGGCAAAAGTCAGGTCAGCTGAACCTGGGTCATTGGCTCCATAATTGGGTATAAACTCACTGTAATTACTTAACAGCCTTTAAAAAGAGAACCATTAGGACCAAGATTTATAGTGATAGTTAGCAGGCAGCTTTGCAGCTGGGTGGGAAAGAAGATAAAATTCCTTCAGGTGGTGGTGGGAGAGAAGGCAGGGCCTGTTCTCTAGTTGTATGAATTTTGCAAAACTGAATCTTTTATTAAAAGAAAGAGAAATAGAAAGAAAGAAGATCCCCAAATTAATCGGTGAATAGGATATTTTGGGGCCTGAGTGCTATAGACCAGTGTTTACAGCCTGCTCTGCTTGACTTGGATCAACTACAGAGAAATTTCTACCTTAATGGTATATGCTTTTCTCTTCATCTTGGACTGAAAATTTCATCTTGGACTTGCAAAACTTTTTTTTTTTCCTAATAGGTATATTGCATTTCAAAGAAAACTTTTCAAAATTGCTACAGCCCTGACAAGTTCTCACGAGGATACTCCTATGCCCTCTATATGTGAGTTAATCCAAACCACAGCCTCACACTGAGCTCCTGCTGAGCTGTTTCACACTTAAAATCTTAGCTGGCCAACCGAATAGTGGGATGTGCACTTCGCCTTTTTAAAGTGGGAAGATGGGGAAGTTCCTCTGCAGAGCAGCACACAACCATAGAGATTCCCTACAGGCTTCCCCACTCCCTGCTTGTTCTGAGCTAAATGATATTAACACTATCTCATGCTAAAGAAATAAAAGCTTTGGCACTTTACACATAAGGATGTTCTGACCTGAAGCATCTTTTACAATTTAGGTATTCAACTCTAAGCGGAGAACCATACACCAAGGCATCCTCTCAAGGATGAGCCAAAGGAATATTTCACATTTGCTGCTGTCTCACGTCTGAAAATTGCCCAGCAATGCACATGCACATCTGACTGGTGGGGAGATTATCACACAAACAATCCCAAATCCGTGGCTGATGGAAATGCCTTTAATATCCCTGAAAGATACACACATTGATTTTCATATAGTCACTTTTAGTTGTATGTTTGAGTAGTTACCTGTATAAGTATGTGGGAGGAAAATCATTAACAGCTGCTAGGAAACTAACCTCACAAATATGCAGGTAAAATGCTGCCTTTATTTTCCTTCTGTTAACCAATATCTACACCACAAAGCCATTTAAGAAAAGCTTTTCAGCTTCATCCTTTTCCGGATGTAGTCCTTAAGCTTTTGGTGATTCAACAAAATAAAAATGTTTTATGCAAATGCCTTGACTTCTTCCATGCTTTCAACAAAAAATGAACAAACAGTATGATTTTTAAAAGTGTAAAGGCATCATTTCAATTTCTTTTGATCTTTGGAGAAATATCAAAGCCTTCCTTATTATATTAATCTAGATAATTATATTACAAATACAAAACAAAGTGCCTGGATGAAGTTTTCTTGTTATTTCTAGAATTGTATACTTTGCAAAAATATTTTAGTGGGAACTACAAAATTTCGTGTCTACGTTCAGTTCATGTACAAGCGTCTGAGTTCCCCAGAAGCAAGGATTCTGGATGCCACTAAACTGAAGTGAGCTGTGCCACCCCTCCACTGAGGCAGAGAGTCAGCACTCTGTAGAGTCAACTATAGACTTTAGTGTATATACTCTATGTACATGGAGTATATACAGTAAACCTTTTTGACCTGCAGTCCTAACCCAGGGGCTCTGTCAGCTCCCAATTTAATACCTCACTCCTACTAGCTCTGGGAACTATGGGAAGTACTTTTAAATTGCTGTTAACAATTACACAGCATACACTATGCTATGGAATAATGAGGAAAAAATTAAGGCTTTCTGTGAACTGGTGTTGCTGCCTGTGCTTTCCCCTGCCATCACGAAAGAGAACTGGAAATCACAGCATCCATTTCAAAGCACAGACAATTAGAACTTCTGAGTTGTTCCCCACACTGCAATATAAAAGCCTGCAGAGGTCTCAGTTAAGAACCCAGGTAGGAACTGTATATAATAAACAGAACATATATGAGAAAATAAACAGGTTGTCAGAATGCCTTCAAAGCAGAAAAATCAGCAGTCTAAAAACCCACAAATAACTGAAATTCGCACTCCATAAATCTTGAATTAGGTTCAAGTATGGTGAATTGCATTGCCTTCTGGCACTAAGCCCTGCTAATTACTTCAATCCTCACTCAGGGAGTGGTGAGACTTAATATTACCATCAAAGTACATCCAGTCAGTCCTGCATCAGCCATTCAGAAGCCACAACTACATTAGACCTTGAAACCAGGCTCTTTGTTCCCTTTTATACTGCTGGAGTCCTTGTCAACTTAAATTACATGTGAATCAACACAAAGACTTAAAGACATAGCCGCAAGTAAAAACTTTTCAGCATGAGAGGGATTAATCACAGATAGTAATTAACATTCTAAGAATTAAATGCAACTATAAAATTATATAAATGCTAATAAACAAACTCATTAGTACTTGTTTTCTTTCTGTTATAAAGATTAATCAAGGGTCATAACACTGGAGGTGACAGGATTCCTGTGATTACAACTCCACTATGCAGTTAACTTACCGTAACATTTATTTCCCTCTTCCTATAGACTGCCATATGGCCCTTAAGGAAGAATGGGCAATGTCTAATGATATTCTTTAAAGTCAGAGTGATATTCAAGAGCAAAACTCAGCAAAATCTACATGAAATGAAACTCAGCATTACAGTGAAATCCCAAATTCTGAACTATTTTACTTTTTTTTGGGGGGGGGGGAACACAAAACAACACAACAATCTTATCTGTCCTCTTTGAAATACTTAATGCAATCAGCTCTTGATTACACCCAGGTATATTATCTGTACTAGGAATGGAGATGAATCCAGTGCAGTTCCAATCCTCTGCCTTTATGACCTGTGAAGTGCAATGTAAAAATACTTAAGCTGTTTCCAAGGAAGTTATAGCTCAGTCCTGGACATATACAGGTGGCTCAGGTACGGTGCCACATAAAAAAAGCAAAATACCTTCCAGAGCCAACCTGGTTATATCTACGCAGCACTGACCCGCGCCTTCGCACCATCTGGACTGCCTGCTTAGGTGAGTGCTAACTCAGAGCTCTCCGTGCCCAACAGCCAGCGAGGTCACACACCTCTCTTTTCTCCATGACCTCCTCCTGGCTGGTTCTGATAGCCTATTTTGTCAGTGTTTTGCACGAGCTACGATTTTGCTTTCTTTCCGATGCTACTGTCCTCCCAGCTGGGCAGGAGGTACTACTTCCCTTCATCTTAAATTAGGTGCTAAATGGGATACATTCTCCCTGTAAAACTCATAACGTGTTGCCCACTGAGTCATATTCCTACTGTGGTGGTACCTGGAGCCCACCAGAAAGGAAGGAAGACAGCGGAGAGGTAGTTCCTGGCGCAGGGAGGCCACGCTGTGGTATCAGACAAATGATATGGAATTTACTCCTGGCTGAGGGCTAAATAGCATTTCAAATCTTTTTCAGAAACCACATGTAAAGCTTCTGGGCACGATGCTGTCCGGATACAGCCAAACACTGACTCACTCACCAGCAGCTGGAACAAGTGTACAGCAGCATATACATAAGCATACAGACATGCCCTAACATCCCTATTAACATCCCTTCCCTACAGTCTGGTGACAGAGTGAATGAGATAAGTAACCAGTGAGTGGTATGTATGTATGTGTGTATGTGTGTATGTATGTATGTATCTGAATGACAGTGAGGCACAGTTTTTATTTCCTGAAACCACTGGCTATACTGAAAGCCTTAGTTTGACATGGTCTTGCCATTTCTCTGTACATGTAATGCCTGAAGTAAGATATGGATTGAAAATCTCTATTTTTATCCTTCAGAGTATCGGGGAAGCCATCTCCACTTGCTAACTTGACCAGACTTGAGCCCTTTTTCTGTCCCCCTGGGGATCCCTCTTAAGAAGGAAAATCCCCCAACTACTTCCCTGAATGATAATAAATGGTAAGAGAGCCGCAGTTGGCAATTGGGCTAGCAGAGATGGAAGAAAATTGCCTTACTTAAGACAACAAACGAAGATGAGTCCTGGTGCTGCAGCCAGGTAAACTGAAGTCCTGAGCCACGTGTGCTGTGGCTTATCAAATATCTGGATAATGAACAGAAGAAATGCAAACAATCAAAGGGGGAGAGAAGTGGGAGAAGAAAGAGAAGGTAGAAACACGTAACAACAGTCAGCTTCAAAGCCTTGACCTCTTTCATAAGGCTGTGATTTCAACCTGTTTCTCTCCATCCCCTGCTGTCTTCCCTGGCAGCAGCAGAAACGGGAAACCAGACTTTCATAGATGCTTCTGGATTTCCACCTTGGTTATTCCTCTTCCCCCCCATGACAGGAGCACCTCAAATCTAGTCAAGCTTCACCTTCCATCCCTAGAGCTGTAGAGTTCTCTATGTCAAATTGTAGAGAATATAATTCCACATTATGCTTAATTTCATCAAACAACTAATTGCTGCTGAAAGGAATAATTGCACTTTTTGTTACTTCTCCAGATCCCTGCCCATGCCCACCCAGGACTCGTTTTGAATATAGTGATTATGCAGCTTCAGGGTCAGTCAGTTTAATTCACCGAGCTGGCTGAAAACAAACCTACCAGACTAAAACATCTGTTTTCCATGGATTTACCTCCCTATAGAGCTGTGAGTTCAATGTTTAAGACCGTGTCATGGTCAGTCGCAGACCACAGAGCAGTTCAAATGCCCAGCCACTGGGGTTCTCGCTCTGCTCCCCACAAGGAGATGTCTAGTGCCATTTGAGATGCCTTCGGCTAATCTTGCTGACTTGTAGGTGCCACACAAGTCTCTCGTAAGTACTACTAGAGTTCTATCAGCTTGGTGCAGGTCATGAAAGTGCTAGAGCACCTCAGATCATACTGAGCAGTCATGCATGTGCAGCTGAGTCAAGCCGTAGGTGTTTTCTTCAGAGGTGGACAGCATTGGCAGTATTGACAAGTTCTCCATCAACAACAGGAGTTTAGACACCCACAGTGCATAAAGATTCCTAATTGTCCACAGGGCTGTGGATTCCACACATGAAACCAGGCATTGATTTGGAACTGAAACCCACCGTGATGCATTTTAATTGCTGCAGGCCAAGAACAAATCTCAGCAGCGTAGAGGCACATCTAGAACAGATCATAATGTTTCCCAGACTGCATTTCTACGTCCAAGCACGCTAACTTTTTCATAACACAGAGGTGGTCAATTTTATCTGACACCAACCATCTAGCCAAGCGAACTTATCATCTATAAGCAGCTTTCAGCCTTTGATTCATGGTCTCTGGAATCAGTAACAGAGGAGTATGCACAAATTTGCGCACACACACATATTTCCACACTGCTTCAGCAGTGCTGTTGTAGCTAGAAACTTCTTTTTTCTACCTCTGAGAAAATAGACCTGAAGGTTTTTGTCTGAACTTCTCCTCATTTTAAAATATAGCCTGCACAAAAAAGTTCAGGAGCTTTACTGTGGAATGAAAGTACTGAAAGGCATTTCTTGTGTATCAGCAAGGTGAAACAATAAGGGACCAAAATGTCTTTTGGAGGTAGGAGAGTTGGGAGTTCTTAGAATACATTAAAAAAAATCTACAAATATTTACAATTCAAATATTGTGCAAATACAAATATTGTACAATGCACATATTATGAATATTTTCAATTTACCAACTTGATGAATCAATAAAAGAACTTATCTAAGCCCCCCCAAATATAGTCTAACTCAATACTAATGAAGTAAGGGGTGAACGAACAGAAAAAATTTAACACTGCTCTACCCAAACAAAACTCTTTCTTTATCAGCACTAACATTTTTTTGGCCGGGTCTCATAACCGAGGATGTAATGTTGCTAGCTCTGGAAGGCTCTACTTCAGAACACAAATGCCAGATCAGCACAGCCAAATGCTTCTCAGTTGAATAGGATGGCAAGGCAAGCTGTAATTATATTTAGGGGCATACTAAAAAGAAGTGACGACACCATGAAGGTTGGCATACACAAATGTATATGGTACGTTAGACCAACTTTTGATTTAAGTGTATGCACTGAGGACGTAAAGCCAACAATATGCATGGAAATGGTGTGTTGCCTTGGCTAGGAGAAATAAGGCTTTGTGGGCACATTTCAGGTAGGAAGTAGAGCCCTTTGTCCTCAACTCAGGAAAGATTCAGGCTCCCAGCTGAACCTAATGCAGAATTATGCAGAATTATGAAAAGCTAGGCCATTGACTCTTAGCCTTAGTATCTTCTTGTATCCAGGTGGAAGAAAAGGTTCTCACCAACATGAAGATATGGGGCAAGAAAAAGGCCATGAAACATATGAGAATGCCATCCTGGGAAGCATCCTTCATGCGGGAAGCCTTTGTTCCACCCACAAACCATCTGGGAACCTCCAGGTTTAGGAGTGCTCCAGCAGAGGGAAAAAGACAAAGGGTTTGAACGAACTTCAATGAATCAGAAGTGAGAAGTTTCATACATAAAACCAGAACTCTGCCCTGTGCAGCAAGCTATGAGGAAGTGCAAACTCTGCTCCTGCTGTAATTCTGGAACCCTTGAAGCTCATTCATTCTACACACGTACATTCACATACATTCTCTATAAACCCCAAACAAGAAAGGGCACAGCTAACAGTAGATTGTATGTAATCTGAAGATAACTAATTTTTATTAATATGTAAATTAGGTTGTTACCTGTGCACATAGTTTATTAATCACAAATATACACAGTAAATTGTATTTGGAGTCTCAAAGATAAGTCTAGATAGCATGTTCCCTAGTAGAACATCTAGTTTTTTCACGTGGCTGCTCGAAGCAGCCATGAAGCATGCAAAACAGGCACTTAATAAAGATCTAAGTTATTATTACAGCGCTGAGTACTGCATTTATATGTCCTGGTTGGAAAATTGTCCTTCCAGCATTCTTCTACTAGTTAAAAGAGGATTTATCCCTAAACAAGCCATACTGTAACATCTCCTAGTATAAGCATCAGGGCTCAACTCACCTTTCTTTAGACACTTGACTGGGGCACCTTAATTGGGAGATTGTTCTGCTGTTCTGGTAACTGATGGCAACTTCCACAGGTTGTGCTTCCCTCCCTCTTTCGTATCTGAGGGTCCGTGCTCTTGACTACCTCAGTTGAGTGACCAAAGTCAATCAGGAGAAATCCAGATCTACGCCTTCTGGGAACACACTATATTTGGATAAATATTTGTTGCTTCAGGAAGGCCTTTTAAATCATAATGAAAATCAAGTCAGATTCAGTTTGTCATCAGATGTGTTTGATATTCAGTTTTAGTATTTTATAGTAGAAATGCCTCAGGGATATACCTGTCTGCATAACTCTGGCCCAGTCCCACTGAGATTCTTGCATTCACCCAGACAGGGAGAACTTTCAACCATATACCCCACACCCTATTCTACATTCTCATATACTCCAGCTTTAGATATAACAATGAGTCACACAAGAAAAAAGCAGCTAGAAAGATGTGTTTTCAAACTGATGGCATGTCACTTAATTTACTCTTTTCATGTTTTTAACATAGAATTGGTTTAAAAAATATTCTGCATAGAGAATGAGGGGTTTGGGCTTCAAAAATGCTGCCCTACTGACAGCAAAATAAGTAGGTGCATGACGTTCACAAAAGTGTGTGTGTAATGTGACTACGAGGAGCCTTGTTATTTACTTATTTTTAATTTGTAAGTATCGTTGTTACACCTAACATCTTGTATAGCAATAAAAGGCAGTGGGTTCATCTCAGAATGCTTGTCTCCTCTTGAGAAGTAGGCTACTGTACTATAAGGAAGCAACTCTAGTCTTTTACAGGCTAAACCAGCAATATAAACTAGAAATAATTGTATTTTTATGGTAATTTTCTTCCAATGCTGCTGACAGCGCGCTGGTGTGCTTCATAAAAAATCATGATTTTGTACAAAGATAACATGGGCTGCACTCCCTCAGAAAGAGATGTGGGAGAAAGAATGAAATTGGGTTCATGGCGAAATAGTGAGTATAAGCATGTGAAAGGATTCCTCCTGCTGATAGTCCTAATGATACCATTTCAGAGGACTGAAGTGCTGCTGTCTTTTCACACTCAGCTGCTGCCAAGGAGAGATTGGACTAGATAATGTTCTAAACCATATCTGAGAACAATCACTCTTGATCCCAAAGAAGGTGAAAAAGAGGATAAGAGGAGAAAGGACAGAAAGAATATCTCCTGGAGAAGGAGATTAGGGAAACAATAGCCAGATTTATAAATTTTTTTTTCCTAGGAAAAAAAATATCACACAGTGCTTCTCTAAGAAGCACTTGGAGACAGATCATGTTTAGGTATTGACTGCAACTTCTCTAGGATAGTCATGAATATATTTATATTGAGCTGGTACCTTATCTTAAAAATTCAGATTGCCCAGTGGTTTTGAGCTCTTCATCATCTCTGAACAACCTGAATGTAAATTAAATTAATTTAATAAAGGGCTAAAATAAACCTGTTTGACTTTGCATGGGAATGGAGTGGAGGAGCAGGCATCAACCCCGTGGAGGGGCACCGACAGCCTCAGAGCTCAGACTGAACAACAATGTGTGAGCCTTTTTCCACTAGCAGGGTAAGCTGCCTCTTTGGCTTTGCACTGGGAAGGAGGAAGAACATGGAGGAATAGTCAGGAGAAACTGAGAGATGGTTTAAGGAATTGCTCCTTGGCTCCCATCAGCCTGAGTTTCTTTATGACTCATTATCGTTCCACCCCCTCGGCAGCAGATGGGAAGAAACTCGAGTTGATCCAAGAGGATTAGGTATTCTTTAGGCTTTGGCTCCAAATGATTTCAAGACCTGATAGCTGGACTCACATAAAGCTGACTTCAAGTTTACAAGTGAAAGACACTAATTGCTTTTCGGGTGAAGACAGAACAGATCTTAGAGCAGGAGGTTGGTCAGCCAAGGTTATGCTAAGGTGTATGACTGACACAATAGCAAAGAAGTACATGCAATATCTATGATGAAAGCATGCTTTTGGAGGTCTGAAATACTCTATGCCAGCAGATGTTTTGGGTAAACAGTATCAGGACTTTAGTGGACCACTTGTACTGGTAAATCTATGCATACACAACACTAAATATATACACAACACAGAGCCTACATAAGAAAGGCAAGAAAATCTGTATGTAATTTAAGAAAAAAAATGATGTATAGAGGAGCACATTCAATTCACACGTGTGCTTTGTGAAGCCACATGGAGTAATTCTGTTCTCAGTTATGAGGGTTCAGCAAAATGGCACCATCCGAGACTAGGAAGACCAGAGCTTCTTGTAGACTCTGCAAGTGGCACTAATGCAAACGGAAATGGTGAATCCAGACGTGAAAAACTGTTACAATATTAGTGGCATACGGCAGGCACACATGAGACTTGCCATGTGTTTGCTTTTCAGCTGTAATGTGTCACCAGCCAGCCTGGCACAGCTGCAGTACAGATGTGCTGTATGCCATTCTTCACCAATGATACATTTCCCACACTCTCTAAGATATTGTAATCACTGTCACTCAGCTGAGATTCCAGTGAGATAAATGGCTGGGTAGAGGGGACAGATGCTATTATTGCCCTGGTTGATGGAAAAATAGAGCCAAAACTGTCCATCTTCTCTATTGGCAGCTGCTGACCTCTCCACCAGCACATGCACACGAGCTGGTCATCAGCCCATGAATACCTCCTGGATTAATTGCAGCAGAAATGTTTTAATGCCTGGCCATAAAATCAAAACAACTCTTTCTCTGCTGCCACCCCTCCAAAAAAAAACCCCAGGCTTTATTAGATCTGATGCTGATAGAACAACCTATTTACTAAAGAATTTGTTAATCATTTTGCATGCAGTTTACATAGAGAAATTTCACCTTGCGGGTTGTTTACATACTGTTCAATTTAACTGTTCGTTGGGCACTTGCTATTCACAGCATGTAGCTGCTCGCGAAAGGCACATGGTGTTCCTCCCATTGCCTCACAGGATTTCTGAAGCATTTTAGACAGATTTTGTAGATTCTTTTCAGGCTAGAAGGGGGGTTTTATTTGGCATGACCTTATGCATACCACAGGCCACAAATATTCCATAGCTGATAGAAGGCCTTGTCCACATGCAAATATGGGTATTCATATGAATCCCAAAACACAGTGTGAACAAAACCCTTCTTGCTCTACAAATATAAATGCAATGAATAAGATCCCATCAAGAAGTCGCTCATAGTGTGAATGAACAGTATTTGACACATGCATTAGTCAAGCCGTTCTCTTAGACAGGATAGTTCACCCTTTTCAATGCTCTGTTCTCAGACGCTAAATTCGTTGGGCCATGGGTACTCAGTTATAAAGCAAACGGGACCCTCCAACAACAATCCCAACAATGTACTACTTCTATGTCAGTCTGGTTGCAGACGATGGACTTAAGCACGTGGAGATGCATGGATGCATTAGAAGGCACTCGACATACGTCTGTATCTTCCTACACACCAGAAAAACATTTCAAAAGAATCAGAGAATCATCACATGGGCTGGTTTTGGCTGCCAGGGGATTATCTGTCATTTTGGGTAACTTACCCTCAAAATAATACTTGGGGATTAACAACTGCAAAGTTATTCTTCCAGCACAAAGTTTGGAACAAGGTAGAAATGTCCTACCATAATTGATTTGAAATTTTAAATACCCTGGACTTCTTTTAACAGGAAACTCAGGAACCAAAGTCTCCTTGAAATTCAGTAAGACTTTGACTTCTACATGCTTATAGCCAGCGCTTCAGAAAATTCTGCTCATAAGATTAGATAACGGGGAGAGAAGGAGATATTCACAAATGTTAACCTGAGCCCAGGGACACAAGTCATTGAAGGGCTGACTACAGAAACACGCATTTTCCTGCTGATGATACAGAGAGCCTGGGGACATTAGATTTAATAGATACCCAACCTCCACAGTCCCATTCAAGATATTGACCCAAGTTCACTCTTGCCATTCAGGTGTAATTTTATAATTAAACAATGATAACCAACAAGGGTCTGTAACACTCCTTTACAACGGCAAAATGAAGCAGACGCACATCCTCTGCCAGGTGCTTGTTGGACCCTGTTGGAAGGGGTCCAAATAATTAGCTACTCACCAGATGGGTAGCAAAGCACAAACAACAACCTAATGTGTCTTCTGGGTACAGACAACTCTGACTTTCAGTGATGTAATGACATTAACATGTGACAGCATTTAAGTTGTCAGCATTCTGAGAACTCAATTTGGTAGTCTGCAGTCTGCAACGGTTTGATTCTCATAAACCAAACACCTACAGAAAGGAGACCAGGAATACAGCTGGCAGAGGGAGAAACTCAGCTTCCCAGGGGGACATATAGACTGTGCTTCATTACCAATAAAGGCTCTGAGACACTGAAAAAAACAAACCAGAAAACGTCACCAGCAGGTACAAAAGTTATTTTAAGCATTTTTAGTAATTTGTAAGATTTTCAATTTCCATGACTAATTAAAAAAAAAAAAAAAAGACTAGGGAATTTTATTCTCTGCCTTGGAAAATATATGTGAAATATGCAGCACACCAGACAGGGTGATTGGTTTATAGTGTTTGCAAGCAATCATTGGAATAACCTTCACAATTCACCTCTGAGCTTCATTGGTACACAAAGCATGACCTGACAGAGACAACTGAAGCTTTCCAGAGAAGGACATTACTTCTGGGAGTTTATTTTTCAGCCTTAGGCTTCCCAGGTTTGCAAGGATGAGGAATTGCGAAGGTTTTTGGTCCGGTGTCAGAGACATAGTTGAGGTGAACAAGAGCAGGCACCTTAGCTGCTTTTTCTTAAATAAATAATGCGAAGACTTCTGTCAGCTGTCTGTACATCCAAGTGAAAGTGGCATATATTTTACTTAGAGCAAAAGTTGTCGAATCTCAAGCTTTATGATTCACCTCAGCAAAGCTGCCAAGTCTTGCAATTTCCTCATGGTATTAGGTGTTTTTCTTAATGCCCCAGACCTTTGAGTCATGGATTATATGAGAATTTCAACTTCCTTCTTAATGAATAAATAAAAGCAATTTTCCAGCTTTCCTGGTTATACAGAAATATTTGGAAAACATGAGCGTGGCAGCCCAAAAGGCTTCAAAACCAGAAGACAAACACAAGGAATGTATCATCACATAAAAGGCATAACAAATGTTAAGTCACTGCATGATTCCTGGGACCTAACGTTTAGTTTCTGAGGACCTGATACAAGCAAAACTGTCTGTGTAAAACCAAAATCCCAAACCAATTAACCCCACTCCTTGCTCTCCCCAACCCTCTCTGCAGTTTGGGGTCTCAGGAGTTTGCTGGCCCAACTGAATTCTCCATTTGAAATGATCTGGTTTAGTATCATGGAAATAGTTGTCATTCCACAAAAGACTGTGATACCTTGATGAACACTCAGCAAAGATCTTGATTCATTTTATTTCACTAAGATTTCCTTAGTGAAAGAAACCAGTAAAACATTTACATGGGCAAAACCAGTACTAAGCAGAACCAGATTTGTTCATTATTTTCTAAGATCTGCTCCAAGCCCATCAAATTCAGTGGGGGCCTTCTGATCTCCTTCCATGAGTTTTGAATCAGACCGTTTAAAGAATCACATTCGTAAACATCTGTCTATTAAAATAGAAAATCTGGAATATTTAGCAAACAGATTTTTCTAATTAATTCCCTTTTTTTGGCCAATAAACCTGTAACATTTGAATCTCTCCAAGAGATATAAAGAAATAGTTCCATTCTTTTGAAAGAAAAACACAATCAAACAAACAAACAAAAGAACAAGCAGTAGTAAATTTAAGATATGCCTAAAACTTCTGTCAATAAAACAATGAAATCAGTAACAAAATAACATGTGAATCACTGTATTGGGATAAATAATTTTGGGTAGTAGTTTTCTGAGCTTTTTTTTTTTTTTTAAAGATAAATTCCTTTAAAAAGAGTTATTGATCTCCATTCACCCAAGAATTTCACTTCAATATCACCCACAGAAAAGGATGACAAAGGTTCAGATGAAATGAGATCACTTATAACAAATTTTCCCTGATGTTCTAAATGTGCCATACTGGATATTTTCTATTTACTTCTTTCCAGATCTTGGCTTAAACACTAATTTCACTCCTGTTGTTTATCACATGGCTATGGATTAATATTAAACAGACATATCTGTGTATGTGCTATGCAGACAATGGGTATAAATATTAATATGCAATTGTGGCTATGTAGGTATAAAATATACATATATTCAAGTCACAGGAGGCTTGCATTTTGAATTGCAGAAGAATCGGAAACTTACGTAATTAAAGAATCTAGTGAAATTAATTTCAAATGGTGGAAAAATAACTCTGAAGAACATCTGCTGGAACATACGGCATGACAGGATGTGCAATATTGTGCCATAATAATACACCTTGGGTGCAGTATGAGGCATGAAGCCAAAAGGCATATTTAGAGGCAAAAAAATCTGGACCAAAACAAACTAACAACCTGGAATTTTATTTTACATATATAATAATAGTTTCCTGTTCAATTCATCCTCTACATAAAATTAAAAAGCCTCACTGACAACCACAGTACCCAGATTTATCTGTTAGATCCCATTGAGTATTTCAAGAAATCCAGCGTCTTGCAGAGAGGTTGCTTTCTTAATGAAAATAGTTCCATATATTTTTTAACAGCGCCTATGCAACTGAGGAGCCTAATATCCACTGTCTTTAAATCACCTGGAAATCAAAGAAAATGGTTATCTGTGGCTCAAAGTTAGACTAAGATGTCACAGGACGCTACAGACCATGGAGATATCAATGGCAAAGTGGAAGAACTTCTCTCTACTCTCAAAGTCAAAAGAGCTTCGACTTTGTATCGTTGACATGCTGTGGAAGGACGGTGTGTATAAAAGGGGGTAGCAAACCGCGTATCAGATGTCTCACTCAGCAAGATAAGACATCTCCCAGGGAGTGAGAACCATGCAATTAAGCTTCTAGTTAAAAAAAAAAAAAAGGAGAAAATCTTTTGTCATTATTCAAACAGACTTTTACCTTTCCTATTTTTTTACATAAGGGTTGGTTTTTTTTTTTTGCCTCCTAATTCTCTAACCTATAACAAAATACTCATTTAAAGCAGTGATTCAAGAATATTTTCCTTTCAGAAGTCTCAGGAATCACAGTTGTCTTTTTTTCATGTCCCTCAGAGACGAAGAATAGAATTGGCACTGTTGTTCCAAAATATGTGACTGCTCCAATGTTTTGTAAAACTAGAAACTTGCGTGGTTATGTGGGGGGCTGCAGAAAGCTTCTGAACAATGGAAAACATTTTGGCAAATACCGAATTATTCAGTTTAAAATGATATTTTTAATACCAACTTCCAGACAGATCTCGTTACATTTAATTTGTGACTCTTCTCCCACCTACTTATTAATTGACTGTTCTCTGACACATGGTCAGTAGGCTGGTTACACCATTCACCTAATTGGGGATCTAAAGTAGTGACAGAGCAGCCGTCATCAACTCCTGTATGTAATCTTAGAATGTCAACGGCTGCCAGAGGGAAGAAGGGAATAATAAATTGCTGTCTGTGTTGACTGAATATAAGAGACTCATAGGGGTAACAAGGCAGCAAAGGAGATTCAAGATTAAATGTAGCTAATTATTCTGATAAGGACGCAGAGTCTTGAGGTCTCAATCTTGTTATGCCAAGAAGCTTTCTAATATGTCTGCTTAAAAGAAGAAATACTATTTCATTGAACCTGATTTTCTGCAGGGGGCAAGTCTGAATGTGAGCAGGAGAGTCTGATTCTGAGTCTACGCTTTAGAAAGTAATTTTGCATCAGCAATACATTGCATGCATTTGTGAGTGTGTGTTGATGTGTGTGGGTAACATGAAGAGGTGTGCACTTGATGAGGAAGTGGATGAAATGATGAAGAGAGGCCTAATAATAAAATACATGTGAGGAACGTGGAAAGTCTACTAAGATAGATAAATGCAAGGTAAAATATCTGGAATCTGTTTTCACATTCAAATTAACTGAAGATGAGGACTGCCCTCCATGTGTGAATTGCTACAAATAGCTTCCTGAGGACAGTTTGAAGCCAAGAAATCATCAGAGGCACTCAGAGCACAAACACGCTGAATAACTAAGCAAGCATCTTTAGTACTTTGAACAAAAGCTATTGAAAATAAAAGGCTAAGTAAAATTACTGAAAAGGCAAATGACTGATCCAACAAAATGTTTTCATGATTCACTTTTAATTTCATCTTTCATTGCCAAAACCTAGAAACCTATACCATTAGAAAGGTATTTGTTTTCAGCTGCAATAAAAGAGTTCTGGGCTGTGCACAGTGAATGAAGTGGCCAAGCCCCGAAAGTCCCACCTTAATCAGTCATTAGGGATTACTGGGTGGGAAAGAAAAAACATGTTAGGAGACATCCTTCCCTACCAGCATCCTGTGGCAGTCCTGCTCCTAGTTACATCCACATCTTCTTGTTCTCAGCAACATGCTGGGTCCACTCAATCTCGACCATGAATGGGATGAATGCAAGAGCGCAACATAAAATACATGACACTAGAAGGCACTCAACCGCTGAAGTAAAAACAGAGATTAGATGATGTCAAGGCTAAACAACTGAACTACATATTTTGATGTGAATGGAAATTTTATATAAATACTGAAACTTTTCTGTCCTGTCTTCCATTTTTAGAGATAAAAACTGATTTCTGAGGTAAAAAGGAACATTCCTGAAAAAAAGTAGATTGACATTGGTACTGATGAAAGCAAAAAGGCATGATAGATGGTGGAAAAAATGTTTCAAACCAAAAATAAATTTCCTGCTCTTGTGTTTTCCTTTTAGTGTAATTGGGTCAGACAGCCCTTCCCTTTACAGGAACATGTGTAAATATAAGTTCAAAAGTGGTCAATACAAGGGATTTGCTCACAGTACAATCATCAAGCCATCTTGTTCTGTTTTCTGCAAAAAAAAGGATGCCAGACAACCACAACTCTCTTTTGTTGGCTTGGTGGGAGAATGTACTCCCATATTTACTTTTTTTTTTTTTTTCATTTTTCTTCACTGCAATAATCAATAATCTGAGGATCTGTAAATACGCAGTGGCTGTGTATTTCTGTCAAACTTGCCAGATGCATTTGATAAAATACAGAGTTTATTTTGCCCCCATTAAAATACAATAAATACATGCTGTAACTTCAAGATAAATCTGTGATTAGATACTATGATTGTGGGTGGCAGCATAAAGCTCCTAAGAAAGCAAGTGGTATAAATGTCTCAAACATCAGCAGATTCCCAGGGAAAAATGAGCTCGAATTTAAAGTCCTAAAACCACTGGTCTTGACTCATCTCACCAATGTTTTCCAGATGCAAACTATTTAGGCTCTAAATGAATAAGTGGCCCTTAAAAAAACCTATTAGTTGTATGCATCTTCCACGCTCAACTGCAGACTAGCTCAATACATAGCTTCCTCCAAAGAAAGTTTGGCACAGCTCTACTCAGATCCTGATGTCAGCTGAGAACCTGCAAAAAATGAGTACCTTCAACCTGGCTATGGAAACTTCCATGACATGTTTATCTACAGGTCTGTATCAGGTCTAGCTCTCTGCTCTGCTTCTCGCCGTGACCGGTGAAAACTTATACCAAGTCACATTTTCTGCCAGAGTGACAAGATGATGTGTCAAAGAAAAAACCAAGTCGATTCTGCAAAACTCAGATTTGAATTACAGAGAGTTGGGTCAAATACCAGATCAGGTTACTTCTCTTGAGAAGTGGGAAGGCACAAAACCAAACACACACACACACGCACATGTGAGCCCAAAGCCACCAAGAATTTGTTCTAGCCCAAGTTTAAAATTTTAAGCAAATCCCAAAGCAGTTTGACTCAACAAAGCACATCAGCAAGTGCCAAATCACTGATCCGGAATCTCTCTCCCTTGGCAGAAGGAACAACTGAAATCCCCGCGCTCCGTTTCAGGCTTGATCTACTTCATTCTAGTTTATCAAGACTTCTGCGTCTGCAGAGTTAGATGTCAGGCAGTCCCTTTTCACTTTCCTGCCAGTTTTCAACAGCTACAGATAAAGCACCGTATGATCTCTAGTACGCCTTTCCCAAAGCCATTTATTTCTCATGTGTCTGAAGTGTATGAATTCCATCAGGCTACTCCAAAGGGAATGGGCATGGCTGAATTACAGCTTATAAGAAGCTCAGGTGCTTCTCACTGAAGGATCTGCAGAAGTATTCATTAAAAAGAAAAATTTTGTGAAAATACTTTTTTATTCAAGCCACTCAGTAAAAGTCACTAGCTTTTTTTATCTTAGAAAATAAAATACTTTCTCTTCAAGCTCTAAGCTTCTTGTTACACGTTAAGACTGTGATTATGTTTCACCCTGTGAAAGACTGAATTATTCCATGTCAGAAGCTCATGTTTTCTGGCAGTTGTTTTCTTGTCATTTTTTCTCAGTGACTTTTCACCAGCTGGTTTTTTTTTCTTCTTCTTTTTGTATGTATTGTATTCTAATCCACTGCCTAGCTAAGGTACCGTAAAATAATTTTGTGATTCCCTTTGATAAAGAGAAACTGAGTGGAGTCCCGTGTGTACTGTGCATCTATCAGATATCAGACTCCAGAGAATTTTGTTGTAGTTGTGTTTTCTTCAATTTGTTCAGTAACAATAATCTGACAAAGCAAACTTGTGAGAGAAGATGACCACTGGAATAATAATTACAAAAGTTTATGAAAATTCAGACTAGTCATTATGACCACTTAGGGCTCTGGTTGAACCGCCAAGTGATGTCTTTGTATATGCGGTAAAGCAGGATGCACTCGTAGATTTATTAAGAAATTTTCAGCAAAGGCAAAACAGGCACCAACCAGAAACTGTACTAGGAATCCATAGGTGCCAGACCAAAAGTGCCTATAGCATTTAAACAAAAGTGAATGTGAAATGCACCTCCAAAAAAACTGTGGCATAAGTTTTACTAACTCATACCTGCCACTTCAGACTGACCTGTAGCATGAACATATTGTGCTCTAAGGAGTCCTGCGACACAAAATATTCTTAATAAAAGGCCCACGTATTGTAAACATACCCTGTAGTTCTAAAATAAGAGGGAACCTGGTCCTCACAGCCTGCCCTTTGGCAGAGGGACACTTCACAGTGTTTGGCACAGTGGGTCTCTCTTCTTTCTCTTGTTGTTGACAGTACCAGTTCTTGAGTTGATTTTCACAGGTCACCAGGAGGCAGGTATCAGAAGTCCTGTTCTATTTTTCTGGGCTTATCACTTCAAATGCGGTTTGATGAGACAATTCATCTCTCAGTCACAAGGTCCAATGTCATAATGAGAATTCTACCTTTAGAACAAATAATATGAGTTTGGGGGCTTAGGCACCCCAAGGTTTGGTATGCGGTCTTCATTTATCAAGCGTTGTCTTTAAGAAGATAGGGTGCCCTCTGCCTGCCAGATTTAATTCAGACTGCTTTAAACATTAGACAAGCATAAAATAAATCCTGCTTTATTTTATAAAACAAATAATTAACTTTCTGATTATAATACTATAAACAAGGGTTGGATTTGTCTCACCTAGAGCAGAAGAGCTGATCATTGTCACCTCCATTCGTGGTCAGTAAAAGCAATGAGCGTTTCTAGAACGTATTTCATTTGATCTGTTTTAAAGGTCCATCTAGGTACAAAAAGTGTCTGTTTCCCTTCTAGATCACTAATTCAAAGAGAAATGTCCGCACTACTAAAAAAAGCAAACCAAAATGAGACACGATCCTGGAGCATGCTTAAACATGTGTGTTAAGCACGAATGTCTTAAACTTTTGCTCCTCCTCAGATGCTCTGCTGCCTGTTTAGCTTTGCCCCCACCTCAGCTTGTCCTGGGGATTTCTTTGTGCATACACTTAAGACCTTTGTAATCTTCCTCTGGCTTGATTCGTTTATCTCATATGACTTCAGGATCAGCATTTAATCTAGGCATGCAGCATGTGATATCTTAGGGTCATCCCCTTCTTTGTACCCTGTGACTGGGCTTTGAGATATGAAATGCAAGTAGTGCACTCCCTGTACACTGTAGCCAGAGATTTCTTTGAATTTTCAATCATACTTATAGCCCATAATTAATACATTCCTTCTGCTCTCAGTGGCTTCCTTAGAAGTTGCAAGATTTTCGTGACTGGTGCCACACTTGAAAATGATAGATTATTGAAGCATCAACCATACATCCCTCTTGTTACATTTGTTAGTTCCAAGACACTGTCAACTTTCCATAAAGGCTACATATGACATATTAATAATATAATTGACAGATTTTGCCTTTAGAAAGCTTTTCCTGTATTACTCTCCTCAACTCCCACTTTTTATCAGTTTTACCATCACAGCCTCCTTTCTCACAATGGTTTTACTAACGAAATTTAAAAAATAAAGCAAAAGCTAAGCCTGGTGTTCTCCCCTATTCAATGACTGCTCACACTTCACAACTGCTCTTCAAAAGCCTCTCCCACCTCCCTTATGTCTAAGTTTGGTATTAAGCCGCCTGCTAAAGCAGGTTGGGATCTTGCAGGCAAACACCACCAGCCTGTAACACACACATGGCAGTCAGAGACAAACAAGCATCACTTGGCACCATTTTTTGGATGCATGGTAAGAAAGATGGAGAAGGAGGACACACGGCCAAACCTACCATGCCTCTGCTCAATTGTTCCCAAGGTGATGACCATTCTCAAATGTCATGCTAGTGTGCACACTGTAGAACTCCTTTTTACCCAGTCTTACTCCTACTTGCATCGTGCAACCACGAGGTATGATAATTTGCAGCAGTCCCTACTGCAGACTACGTATCTCTGGGCATCCACCTTGTCCCTACCTCATCTATTTCTTACTTACCCTATGAATTCTTGCCTGACTCCCACCACTATCAATCAGTGTCTCATAGCCATAAAAATAAATAAAATTTATTTTCAAGGGTAATAAATAACGTTATTTTATTTTCAAAAGGCAGGGAACCTGAATCTAAAGCCAGACTTGAATCCAGGCTTCAGAGCTCTGACTTTTCCATTCCTCTGCCATTGCTTGTAAGTTGGGAATAGATGTAGGAGGCGTATCAAAAGGGCATTAAGTGAAAGTGTGTTGCACATTTTCCCACCTTCCTACATATACTTGCACCACAAAATGAAGATTTGACAGGACAGGCTAAAGCCAAATCATTGTACTGGTACTTCTTTCCAATGACTTTAAAGATTTTGATATGTCTTTAAGCTGTGATTATTCATTCTGTAGCTACACATGAAATCTAACAGACCCACAAAGTGCTAATTAAGGAAAGTAAAGTATATTCATATAATCATACACATTAGAGATGAATATGACAGGTTGTTTTCCCCATCTCTAATAAACAGTTCAGAATAAAACAAAATAGCTATTTGAAAGAGAAATACATGCAACAAGAGATTTAGCACTGTCAATTAGCTTTTAAATCCAGTAGAAAATACTCTACAACATTCTGATACATCTTCATGGTAGTATGAGGCTGCAGGACTGTAATATCACCTATCCCAATAAAAAGGAACAAGATTTCTTTCCACTTTAAGTGCATTGGAGAAGCACAGCTAAGTTTATATTAGCATATCACAAATGTGAAACTGGGACACAGACTCAATGTGAAATTAGAACAGCAGCTGGTATCCTGTTAGCAAGTAAAGTGTGTTTGCTTAGGAAAAAAAAAAGACCAATGCAAAATCAAGCCATGCAAATGAAGAGAGAACAATCAGTCAGTAAAGGATCTGTGAACCGCACTGCGTATCTCAGGTTGCCTCTGTACTGTGCTATAAGACGTTTCACAAAAACATATATTTAGCGGGGTCTGATCACGTTCCCTAATCTGAATTATCAAGAGTGTATTTTCCTTTATAGACAATCTGAAATTTAGACTCTGACAGGGTTGGCCATGTTTTTAATTCTATTTTCTTTCCTGCATCATGCAGTTCATTTAAGTATGAAACAGAACTTCAGATTCTCCTATAGAACACAGAATAACGTGGTAAGCAGGCAGAAGCCACAAAATATTTTATATTATATTTCACGCAGAAATGTTCACCATTTATTTATAAAAAACTAGTACGCCTTTTAACAACCAACCAGAGAACAACACACTTTTAAAGCTGTGCTTCCTTCTTTGACTCCTTCTCACACCATGCAGGTTGCACAAAGGGAATCAGCCACTTTGTTCTCCCATTCTTCACCCCCTCTCCCTCTCTCCCAGCGAGACAACGGTTACATCTTTCGCTCCATCTCCTATCCAGCAAGATGTATTACCAACATCTTGTGTTGGGGCAGTCCTTGAGGGCACACACAACACTTTGCTCTGACCCTGTGGGTTCTCCAGCTACAACGCATGGAATCTGCAGTGATTTTGTTTTGTTCTGCGTTCCCTCCTCCATGAATAACAGCAAGGCTAAGCCAGTGCATGCTATTTTTAGACACCAAAATACAGCACCAGGTTACCTAGAGCCAGGCATGTCCCCCTACCCAGCCTCACAAAGCAGCGCCTGAAATATTTCAACAGGTCTATCATTTTCTCTAACACCAAATATCTCAGCTGAGGTCCACATGTAAAGAGGTTGGAGTTCAAGACAGGAGGCATGTGCACATGCTCTTCCAGACCAGCTGCCTGAGGCCACTGAGTTATTGAAGAATTCCTGTTTATGGCCTCTGTTTTCAGCTCTCTCCACTTATTGCCATGGGATTACCAGTATTTAGTGCTTTTTAGGGAGGGTCCAGTCCTGAGCAGCTGCAGGCACACTGAAAGAGATCTAGCTTAAGCTCAGTGAAGCCCAAGAGTAACCGCTGGGGTTGGCAACCAAAGTAATGGGGTTTTAAGGTATCTACTGTCTAGCAGTCTAACTTGCCTTGCCTACACTTCAATATTTCTAAAATTTTCTGAGTTTAATTATTTTAGAAAGAATTCAGAATAATCCAAGGTCCTTCAGAATACATGAGCAGACACTTAATTCTAAGCATCATCCATAACCTTTACATTTAACCTGCACACGTAAAGCAGCTCCGAAATTACATGGAAATGGAGGAATAGTTACACAATCCTTACATGCTCAATGGCAAGGACCGTAAAACTGTTCTCACATTCCTGGCACTGGATGGAAATGCAGCATTTACTTTCTTAAGCCTTCCTTGCAGCATTATTTGCCCTTTTGATAAATATCCACTTAAAAGGTTCTTGTTATTTTGCCGTAGTATTATCTCACACAATGTGAACCTAGCAATCAGATTCCAAATAAGTCAGATTCCTGTATAGGGTCTCGGCAGCTCTCAGCAACTATGGAGCCGCCGATCCCTCAGCCAGAGGGACGGCTCATCTCTCCCCACAGCCACTTCAGGACACGTCTCGCATGGCAAGGGAGGGATAAATTTTGCCACATGAAGAACTGTAACCCCCTTCTGCTTTTGTGCAAGAGGAAGATGGGCTGGACCAGGCTGGAATATGGTCTTTGATAGCTGTATTCAGATTGCTTACTTAGATGCTGTTGTGGCTTCTAAGACCAAGAGACCTGCTTTCAAGGCCACATCTTGGTTCCTTATGTACGTGGTAAGCAGAAGCCGGGAGGCAGGGATGACATTCAAGATAAGTTTCTACAGGAGAAACTCTCAGAGGCAATTACGTGCCTCCACTGACTCCAATGACCCTGCATAGCCAGTGTCCTCAAGCACTCTATTAAAGTTAAATATTATAATAGTTACATCCCAGACTACTACCCATTGCCGCCTGAATACAGATCTGAGTGACTTTGCTTCTGTGAACTTGCAATAGAGCACTAAAGGGGTGTGTTGCTGTTTTATAAAAACTAAAACTATGAAAGCTTAAATGCACCCTGATTTGGTGATTTAATAATATGATGGTTTTAATGCATCTGTTCTAGGTTTGTATAAGGCTTTAAAATATCATTACGTGTTGATAGACTAGGGTAGTGAAGCCAAAACACCAGTATAAAACCTTTAGTCTCAACAGCCTCATTAACATTAGAATGATTAAGCAATACCAGCCAAGCACCACTGCACCACACAGAATAGTGGGAGTTTTCAATGTCATAAAGACTAAAGATATACAATACTTTACACAAGTTGAAAATATAACAAATTTTTATCATCCTTTTCTAATTTTTTCAGGCAAACAGTACCACTTCCATCCTGCCAATAACTAAATTACATTCAAAAAGAATATATTGACTACAACTCCACCTACGCATTTTTTTCATGCTTTTCATACACTGTTAACTATTGCCTTCCTGGAATATATTTTGATTCCATGTAAATTGCATGGGGAGTGGTTGGTTTAACTATCACAGGATAGTCATGCCGGTATATCCTTCTAAGTACCTAGCCTCCTTTTCTCCAGATGAGATGATTTGGCTGATGAGATGTCAAAATGTCAAAAGTCAGGAAGGGTGACTGCAGGTAAAGGCTTCAGGGCAGGGGTAAGAACATTGAAAATAACAGTAGGACATCAAATCTCATCTCAGTGGACAAGCTGATCTACAAATAAGAATGAGGAAGAGTGGTCTGCACAACTGACACATTGTGTTAGCTCAAGAAGAACAAAACTGGCATGCTTACTGCATGATTGAAGATCAATATGCCTGAAAAATGATAAAAAGGCTCTGGACTCAGAAAAGACCAAGATAAAGGCCAAGGATGCATAACTAGCCCAGGTAACAATCAAGCATCTTTAGAATTAATGGTCAGTATCACAGTACCTTCCTATAACGCCTACAGTACATTTAAATGAAACGTTTGGGTGAAAATCCTCAATGACGCACAACAGATTATTATACTATTATGAAACAGAATTTGTCTGAATATATTTGACCTAAAGTACCTGGGATTGTTGTCGCAGTGACTTTATTCAATAAAAAGTATTTAAAGTTGGTACTGAACGCTTTCAAAAGTAAAAATTGCTGCTAAGTACCCAATACTGCTTTTTCACAGCTCCTCCAGTTTCTACATCAGCAAGCTGAGCCATTCCTAATTGTGCCAGTAGAACAGAACTAACTTAAGTACAAACAACTTAGCAGGGGCACACGAGGCGACTTGAATCATGTCCTGAACTGTTGAAGTGTTTTCTTGCTACCGTGCTGGGTGATTTTAGACCATTCCAGTTGTGATGCTCTCCCACGGCTGAGCCCACGGTTCCTGCCACCCTTCCAAGAGGCACCAGGTTCAGACAGGTTTTGAAAGATTCACAGTGACCTGAGATACTGCTATAAGAAAAATGCTTAAAGCTTTTGTGCTCCTATACCCTTATCTTCATCCACATTAAGACTTAAGATTAAGACTAAAACTGTCCATAGCAAATTAAGAGATAGCCAGGGAAAGCACTGGAGCACTTTGACGTGGAGGCAGGAGTTGGACAAACATTACAAAGAATAGAACTACTGGAGCAAGGTGCTTCCCTGTCATAGAGCTCCCAACAAAATAACAGATAAACAATTTGTAGACGTCTCCTCTACAGCTTTATCATTTGCTTGATTTTCAGGGCTGGGACTTCCACTAGGGATCAGACTGTGTACTTCATGAATACGTTAGCCTGTGCAGCTTGAGCTAAAATGCCAGGTCCTAGAGCAAGGAAGGGCTGCTATAGGTCAAGACTAGTTCCTAAATCCAATCCTCTCTTTTTATAGCACTGCTTCTCCTGTTCCTAAGTCCAGTGTGATGTTTCCCACTGCAGGGGAGATGCTGGAAACTCCACGTCTGAGAACTGGCCCGTGGTGTGTTGGAAGGAGTTGATATGCTCAAAAAAGTGGCTTTAGAGTCTCAGACTGGCCATTGATTTCCTCCTCGGTGTGGCCAGACATTGCTGGCATGCTCTTACACAACAATGAGAATTGTTGCAAATATCTGGGCAGCACGCAAATCCAAACTATTCCCCTAGCAGTTCAAATTAAAGCTTCTAATGTATTTTCAATCTACTTCAGCATTCAGTCTATTTCTTGAGTTAGAAGTCATGGAGTAGGTTAAGGAAAGATTAAGTCACAGCACGATGTCCATGTTTTCCCAATTAATTTAAGTACCAAATCTATATTTTTGCTGCATTTTTATATTCTTTCTTTTCCAGCTTCCTGATAGCACTTAGGATCAGTACATAGCCTGGAATGCAAAATAACTTGTCTTCTATACCATTAAGTTTCCTAAGAGCTTTACTATTTTAGTGCCATTTGGATTCATTCCCTCTGGCAATCCTTTCTCAATGTAAATGCTCAAACTGTTCTCTCTCTAATATGCTTCACTATGGAAATTCACTGTAGACAGACTTCAGGATATTCAAAAGGATAATTTATCAATACAATTTAAGCTCACTTCAAGTAAACAAAAAGAAAGATCGGCATAACCCTGTAACAGTGCTTATTTTCTGTTTTAGCAGAAATTTAAAACTCACTGTTAATAACCGACCGTGGGTTTTTTCTTCCATTTTGTCCCATCTGAAACAAAACACTTTTCATACTTCATATGCTGTCAATTCTTGTTTTGCATCCTCAAAGATATCTAGTTGAGAACACATAATGGCAACTGACGCAACCTAAGTAGATGCACTATCTACGCATACTTAAGTCATTGAATTTAATTGCCTTAAGCATGTTGTCCTTTTTGTAACAATTAATAAAAATCCTATGTTTCTGAAAGCCTGTCAGAAAGCAGCAGCATTAAAAAAAAACAATTGCTTATATATCTATTTCATCTTGAAACAGAAATATATGCAATCATGCAAATAATTGAGGAAGGGATGGTTGACATATTTTAAAGTGTACAGAGGAAAGTGATACGGCTCCAGAAAAAACTCTTGCTTGAAAATCTGAGCAATGGAATTTAAGACTATGTTTGACTTGAGAACAGTCAGTGAGGAAATGAGCTGATGATCTGAATCATGAAATAGCCACACTGAAATACATTGTCTCATTTGCTTTCCTTAATGGAAAAATGAACGTACATGATCAGACAGCCAGATACAAAAATATTCAGTATTCAGGTGTCTTTTAATACACCTAATATAGAGATGATTTTTAGACCATTTTAATGTGTAACCATACAGTAAATGGAAATTCTTTGATAAGTTTTCTGACCTCACTGCACATACAATTTCTGCCCAATTCTGGCAGTAGATCTTAACTTCATTTAGGTAAGGCTGCATAGGGTAGCAAAACTACTTTTGGAACAGCCGTAGTTTTTCATTTTTAATCCGCTCATGTGATGCAAAGAGAAACTATTGTCTCCCGAATTCCATAGAAGAGTTAGCTAACAAAGATATAAATACTGCACTGAAAAAAGGGTTAAGAATACAATAAGGCTGCACAGTCAAATACTCAGATATTAGATGATTACCAAATCCATGTTTCCATGCAAGCAACTGTTTCCATGCAGAAAGTGTACTCACTCGCTATCCTTCTCTCAGGAAGGACAATACCATCCTCACTGGCACATTTGCTACCACTGAAATTTTGAGGAATTCAAGATGGGAAGCGTTGGAGTTAAAACCAACTGGAAACACAGTCTTATAATGGGAAGCCCTTGGGAATGCTTAAGGTTAGGATTCATTCCTGCAGATACTTTGATACTTCAGAGCTTCAAAATTTACCCAAAAGTAATAAATATTAGGGCTGTAACTTACAGAGGACTACTAAGACTTGGGATTTGTAAGCAGTTAGGAGTTGAACCTTGGTATCCTTACTTGCACTTAAAAAATGACATTTTCATCAGTATGTCTTTAACATTTTTTGCAGTGGAGCATTTGCAGAACATCAGTGACAGTAACTGTGACAGAAGTGTCAATTTGTAGTGATATAACAAGATGACAGAAATTTCTTCCCAGGAGACATCAGCTATTTATAGTAACTCTGTGTTCCCTGCCCCTCCAGCCTCTTTCTCCCATTTCTTTTCCAATTTTCGGCCCTCTGCTGCCTACCTTTTCCACCCTTTCTATTCCCCTTCACCGATTTCACGTTGCTTTTTACAACACGTTGCCCTTTTCTATCAATCGCTGTTTTAATTTTCTTAAAAACTCCAGCATAGCCTACAGTAAGAATGACTCATCCCTTCACTCTTAGCCCTAGACCAGCCTGTTACACTTCTGTGTTACATCATCTGCAATAATTACCTTTTAAATTGTGTTTTAAGGGGGTACCTCAATGAAATACGGTAAGTGGCTTTAAAATTGTTCAGGTGTAACAAAAGGATTCCAAGAACAAAGTATATTTCCTCAGTCAGCTGAACATACTAGACACAAACCTACCTTAATTTTCAATTTCAGAAGCAAATTAAACTTTGTACGTTGCAGTGATTGTAGTGGGTTTACAAGCTTGCAAGGTCACTTCCCCATTGCTTTGTCTAACATATACATTTCTACTTAAATATGTATATACAAAATAATGATTGCCACTTTGGCTCTGTTCCTGTGATGTTCTACTGAGAAGATGAAAGAAATCCCAAGTGTATTTTTTTCTTTCTGTAACACAGTGAGTCTGAAGTTAGTAGGAAGAATTCTTTTCTACCTTTGGCAAGCCTATTTTACCCACAGTAGATTTTTCCATTTTTAAAAAAGAAACATTCAGGTTGTCAAAAGTCATGCAATTGTGCTTAATAAAAGACAGCTTATTGTTTAAAAGTTTTTCAGCCTCACTTTAGAACACTTTTTTACCTGTGCAACTTTTACTCATGTGTCAGGACGGATAGCCCCACAGAAAATCACAACAATTTTGCTGGTGCAGAGCAAATCAGCTCAGATGCCCTAAGGGAACTATACTCTGAATGACCCTAACAAGAAACGAAGCCAGAAGGTAACATTCTGACCTAAATGAAGACAAAGAAAATACTGCCATTTATTTCAGCCAGGACAAGATTATCCATGGCCATCTGCGATGCACTTTATACAAATGTTCATCATCCTGTTCTCAGGATACTGAAAAAGAAGCTGCTTGAGTCTTTCCCACTCACCAAACAGTAGGGTTAGGTTCTGTCAGCCTACAATATTGTCTTCAATCTTGAGCCCTCCTGTAGCACCCTGGCTGGCCATTTAGACTGTCGAATTTTTTAACATCACATCGCACCACGTTGAAACTCATTTCACTATATCACAGAGTGGGACTATGAATAAGAACCTTCTGTCTGGATCACAGTCAACCCTTACAGTAACTGCTGATCTGCATTACTTACTGGTACAGTAACAAAAATAATGCCTGTCAAACACTGACATTTAATATCTGTCTGGGAAATGGAAAGAAAATGTAGTATCTGGAACAGAAGACAGCCCGGAGTCAACGTGTAAGTGGTGAGTATTCCGGGCTTCTAAACTAATGAATAAATGGCATTCTTCTTTATTAAAATTCAAGCAGGGATAAATAATGTATAGATCTACTGATACACAGAACTATTTTGAGTCGCTTTGGGTTTTACTTTTGTCACTCTTCTGTCGTGTCTGCTTATATGGTGGGAGAGGCACCATAGAGGTACCTGTGAAAAAGAAAGTGCATGGTGACACTCAGCATGGCCAGAACCATGGCCTCGGACCACAGATGCCTCAAGAACAGAATCAGACGCCTGATCTGCAAGCTGTGATCAGGACAGGTGAAGCACCTGAGGCTGGTAATCACAGCAGGCAGTACGCTGAGCAAGAGGAAACCAGAAAGGGCAATATCCCTATAAAGGCTGAGTTCAAACTCTCATACTCCCTGAGATTTAAGCTTCTCCTAGAAGTCCAGCTTAGACTGAGATTCACAGCTGGCACCTCCTCTCTTGGAACTAGTGCCCAAATAATTCCATTCTGTACACCTACCACCACTGACCCATCATTGTCACTTTTTAAGATGTCTAGAAGAAAAAAACATCAGGGTTTCTTCTAATAGGGCACCTAAACGTTAGAATGAAAGTGTTTAATGTGCTTATCATGAAGTTTAACCCCACATCTCCAAGCCTTCAGAAGAATACTCTGCCTCCAGGGTATGGGCCAGCAGCAGCAATGCTCCCTCTAGCATCTCCCTCCTGCTTTACTAACAGCTACAGAATACACCTGATTAAACTGTACTGCATGATAAGGATGCTTCTTCGTACCAGGGAAATCCTGGCTACACTTCCCTTCTCCCAGCCCTGCCTACATCATTTTCTCCAGAAACTCTGCACTGAAGACATCTTGGGGAGATGGTGGGGAACACCGTAGCGAAGGAAACTCAAGAAAACTTGTATTTGGGGCTGTGGATGGCAAGCCATTCTCTACATGGCTGCAGGCTGATAGGAGTACTTCTGGGCTAATCAAAATGGAACAGGTGTAAAAGCTTGTATACAAGAACTTTTTCAGACCCCCTCTTTTATAAGACCTATGATTACAAATGCAGAGAAATGCATGTGGTATGAGCAAAGAGCAGAAACACGAAGATCCCAAGTTTCCAGCCTCATGTCTCAGTAAAAGCCTGTGCTCCTGCACAACTTCCTCAATGATCCTAACAGTAATGTCCTATGGAAAAAATAGGGCACGTGCACTTCTTGCCTCCTATTGATAGGAACGGCATTGTGTCTTTTTGTCAAACACTTCTTCCTCTTCATCTATCTAGAAGAACATTCTGTCCTCTTCTCTGGTAGGCTAGACCAGACCAGAGAGCACTTCCCAGACCAATAAGAGAGGCAATACTTTTCCAGAGAGTAGTAACGACTATGCAGGAAATTCAAATTAGTATGGTTAGCCACATCTGGTTTACTATTTTAAAAGACTGTTTTGACAGTCTTTGGGAAAAAAGGTAAAGCGAGTGAGAAAAGTTTTATTTTACTTCTAGTCCCAAATACACTTTTGGCTTTTCATTTCCTATTTCCTGGCTAGCGATAAGCCAGCTCTCGTCTTTCGATCCCTTCAAAATCCCTGCTTTGTTTTCCCTGGCAGAAGCTAGCGCTCTGTGGTCCCTGGAGAGGCTCTGAAACCCGGAGTGGCTCTCTAATAAGTTCTGGAAGAGCAGGACAGAATGTGTACTTGGCTTGCTCTTCAAGGGTCATGGTACATTAAATGGCTAATCTAAAGTTTGGAAAACTTCGAGTCGTTTACTTTCATGAGAATGAGCGGAACTCCTGAAACTACTTCACCCACAGAGAGGTTAGGCAAACTTGGAAAGGACTCCATAAGGGTTCAACAGCCTGATATCCTTAAGGAAGAGTGCTTTCCAGTATTTAAGCATGGAAATGAGACCCAGGAGCCAATAGGTCTAATCCTGCCTCTACTAATGTGTAGGGGTTTCACCTAAATTAGCCTTGTCCTATATGCACATATCAAGTTTTTTACAAGTATTTACAACGTCTCCTGAGTGCTCTGCATGGAAGAAGGGTATTATTGCCATTCCAGGAAATGTTGATTAAAAGATTCTATCAATAATGAAAAGACCCTTTCTGTCTGTCAAATAAGTTTTATTATGTTTACGTATGTCTTAGACTTCTCCTTGCAACCTCTTCAAGATCTACAGATTAGTGTTGGCTATGTGTCCGCACCAGCATACTCTCCTGTGTTCCAGGGCTTGGGATTTCTTAAAACATTGAGTAAGCCAGCTAAAGAGAATTTCTGGTACATTTCCACATGTAACCTACACAAATGATTACCTAGTTAGTGTTTTATCTGTGCTGACCACCACAAGCGTGCCTTGTCCTTCTCTATAAAATGGATGGAATCTGACCATTAAGGCTCAAATGTGCTGCAATAATTTTTTTTTTTTTTCTCAACATTGTATAAGTAATGATCTTATCTTTCTGAGAAAACCTTCAGATTCTTTCACAACACTGTTTACTTGTAGATGGAAGTGTGAAGCATTGATATGAAATGATAACAATTTGGACTGACTACTCATAGTACTCAGAGTACACGCTTTTTTGGACTGTCCCCAAAAAGCGACAGCCTTCTTCACACAGGCAGCAGGTTAGATCCAAGCATCCAACATTCCAAAAAGACACTACCAATTTTACAAGAATCCTAACAAATGAAGCACAAATAAACTAAATGGTCAACGTAATTTCTGGAGAAATACCACAAGAAACAAATAAGTAGATAAAGATACTTATTTCTAAAGCACTCTCCTTCATGCAAAAGCATGAGGTAACCAACAGATATAACCCATTCTGTCATTAATAAAAACACCCCCTATCTAAGTTCATTGCCTACCAGGAACAAAAAAAAAAACAAAACAAAAAAATAGAAAAAGGAGAATCCCACATTCACATATGTATACAGATTTATCTCTATATATCATTTAAATAAGGATTAACAGATATAATTATCAGCTGGTATGGAATGCATGGCAAGGAAAAGGATATAAGTGGGGGTTCAGAAACCAGGCAAGGAGAAACGGTAGCTGAGTAACTGGGGGAACTGTCAGGCCAGTGATGAATTTTAGAATCAGGAAGGGGTTCCAGAAGAAGTTGTAGAAGACTCACCATTAGATAAATCAGAAACAATTAGTCTTACCTAGGTTTTCAATATTAGTAACAATATTGGTAAAGCATGCAACCATGCACATTTCAGAAAACAGAAATAGCCAA